>NC_080165.1:42680692-42937885 GCF_950295315.1 Erinaceus europaeus
AATAAAACAACAAGGGCAACAAAAGGGAATAAATAAATAAAATAAAATATTAAAAAAAAAGATGCAAAATTAAACTCTAGTAACTAGAGTTTTTTTTTTTTCCTTTAATCCCAGAGTTTCAAGTTAGGTAATTTGTAAACACAGTTAATTTCAGTCTCATCACATCTACAATAAATTTCTATTTTTTAAAAAGTAACAAAATGTAATTCTCTAGTATTCATGGATATACTACTACCTTTTTGTAATCCTGGAAGAGTGAAAGGCACTCTGTCTCTCTCTTCTTCGTAAAGATAGGGAATCAATTCTCTTATTTCTTATTGAAACATAAAGCTATACCACGCATAGATTAGAAATCCATTGAAATAATAAAGAGACACCTGGTAACTTGCTGCTTTGTGTTTGATACATTCCAAAATATGTGAAACCATCAGGACAAGATATAAAATTCAAGTTATCACAAATTATGAGTGACAAATCCCTTTGAATGTTCTCATAAACATGGAGGCAATTAGTAGCCTTATTTTAAAATATATCTTCAAATAGTTGTCATTTGTTGAATAAATTAAGTACTTCACATCCATCATCTCATTTTAGCATCACCTGTATGCTAGGAAGGTTGGCATCATTAGCACTTTCTTGTAGGTGAGAAGAATGGCACATGACATCAAATGACTTTTCCCAAGCAGCCATCCTAAGCTCTGAAACTCTCTCTCTAAAACTCACATTCAGTAATCATGCTTTAAAATCTATCTGTGCTATCAAAGTCATAATAAAAAATATATATGATATAGACAAAGAGGAATAGAGAGGAAAGGGGGAGGTAGAGAAGGAGAAAAACAGAGACACCTACAGCACTGCTTCATTGTTTGTGAAACTTCCCTTCTGCAGGTGGGGACAGGGAGCTTGAACTTAGATCCTTGTACATGTGTGCTCAACTAGGTGCATTACCATCCGATCCCAAATAATGAATTTTTAAAAATTCGCCTAAATTTTGTTGTCATTGCTGGGGCTTCTCTACTCCAAGCTGACTTTTTGGGACAAAGAAACAGAGATAGAGGGAAGGACACCATAGCAGTAAAACTTGCTACAATGCTGTGAGGGCAAGGCTTCAAGTGGGTTTTGCAGATAGCAAAGCAGGTGAACTATTTTGCCAGTCCTATTTTCCTAATTTTTATTTCTTTTTTTTTAATTTTTTTATATTTTATTTATTTATTCCCTTTTATTGCCCTTGTTGTTTTTATTGTTGTAGTTATTATTGTTGTTGTTGTTGGATAGGACAGAGAGAAATGGAGAGAGGGAGGGGAAGACAGAGAGGAGGAGAGAAAGATAGACATCTGCAGACCTGCTTCACCGCCTGTGAAGCGACTCCCCTGCAGGTGGGGAGCCGGGGTTTGAACCGGGATCCTTATGCCCGTCCTTGTAATTTGCGCCACCTGCGCTTAACCCGCTGCACTACAGCCCGACTCCCTTTTCCTAATTTTTAACAATACACTTTCAATTAGGTAGACAACACCTAGGTCCTGCTTCCTAAAAGTGAATAATACTAAATAAATATTTCCTTTCATTGTAAACTGTAAGATGTTTAAGAGAAAAATCATATGATTGATTTTTTTAAAAAATTCAATTTACCATAACAGTAGGTTACAAGATTGTAAGATTACAGTGTATGCCCACCACCCAAGTTCTGTATCCCCACTCACCCACCTTCCAAGATAACCACCACAGTTCTCACAAATCTTAGGAACACTTTACTTGCTTCTGTTTTTTTAAATATATATTATTTATTTATTTTTTAAATATTTATTTATTCCCTTTTGTTGCCCTTGCTGTTTTATTGTTGTAGTTGTTATTGCTATTATTGATGTCGTCGTTGTTGGATAGGACAGAGAGAAATGGAGAGAGGAGGGGAAGACAGACAGCGGGAGAGAAAGATAGACATCTGCAGACCTGCTTCATTGCTTGTGAAGCGACTACCCTGCAGGTGGGGAGCTGCGGGCTCCAACCCAGATCCTTATGCCAGTCCTTGTGCTTTGCACCACCTGCACTTAACCCGCTGCTCTACTGCCCAACTTCCCTGTTTTTTTTTTTTTTTAATTCATGTGTATCCAATCTCTAGATTCCACATGAATGAAACCATCCGATAGGTTTTTTTTTTTCTTTTATCTCTTTACTTTACTAAGCAGTTCCATTCATTTTGTCCCAAAGGGCACAATAACAAATGATATGTTTGAGAAGGTGGTTGGTGTTTAGTAGAGATAGTAGAAAGCATTCAGAACATTTTACTTATTGACTTTCCAAGCATTCAACTTTTCTGTCACCTGATGGTGACAAGGCATTGCAAAGATATTTCAATATACCTCCTAAGGAAAATTGTGCTTCTTGAAAATTAATGGTTATTTAACACTAGATGATAAATATGTTTGTTAAATTTAGACTTACATTAAAGAAGTACAGACACATACCTTCTGGACATCAGAGTCAAATAGCATAAAGCCTATATATTGGGCATGCATAAACCTTTGTGCTTTGATTTTGTAAGATTTTATGCTCCACTTACCAACTTCACTGTCTTACACAGATATGTATGCCACAAGGATTTTGGCTCGTGTCTTTTATTTGGTAAAATAAATGCACTCATGAGCTCCAGGAACATCAACAGGAAATCAATTTATACTGAGAGACAACTTAAGAGTAGGAAAAAAAAAGTCATGCCAGGAGGAGCATTGACATCTGGAAAGAAAATAAGAACAGATTTTTAAAGAAGACAAAGAGCAGAAGCTGTAGGAAAAGATGGATAAGCAAAATGGGTGGATTTTAGCTTCTGAAAATAAGAGTAGATGAAGTTCTGGGCTGGCTAATAATTAAGAGAGCTTTTGATTCCCAGACTTATCTCTGATGTGTAATGTATGTAACAAAATTATTCTGTCGAGAGGGGGAAAATTAATTGTATGTCTCGAAGTTTTTCAAAACACAAACTGAATCTTTTCAATATATAGGCTGTGTAATTGATTTGCAGACTCTCTCAAAAGCCTAGACCAAGTAGATCAGAAGCAACCAATAGCACAGCTATATACAAGATACTGGGTACTGTACAGCAAACCCTAACAAAAGGA
The DNA here is from genome assembly GCF_950295315.1 of Erinaceus europaeus. Lineage (NCBI taxonomy): Eukaryota > Metazoa > Chordata > Mammalia > Eulipotyphla > Erinaceidae > Erinaceus > Erinaceus europaeus. The sequence goes on from NC_080165.1 coordinate 42,683,806, forward strand.
CTTTTCAAAGTTAACCCAATTACCAAATAATGTGATGATAACATTAACTATCGATTGTCTTTTTGAACCCTAAGACAGCAGGAACCTCACATCTCCACTATAGAGCCTCTACTTCCCCCAGTCCTAGAACCCTTGGATAGGGCCCACTTTCCCGTATGCCTCTCCCAATCCATATCAAGTAATATTGTATCTGCCGATCACAACCTAACCAACACAACGATTGCCACCTCAACATGCTTCAGCTCAGACTGTGTCCAGAGACTTCATGTGTGGAATGACAACCCTTTAGCTTCATCACTCGGGTGAGACCTTTCTTTTCATAGTATACTCTAATTCCATCTCAGGTGGTTCACTTTCTAACAAAGTCCCAAAACCTAGATATACACCAGTTTCTGTGAGAGAGAGCATATGTTCACACGTATCCGTAAACTACTGCAAAATATATACCTGAAAGCAGAAGTACACTAGAGTTTGCAGTGAGTATCCCCCTAACACTTCCTCTCCACTGTTCCAAGCTTTGGGTCCATGATTGCTCAACAATTTGTTTGGCTTCGTATGTTAACTCTCTTTTCAGTCACCAGGTTCCAGGTGTCATCAGGATGCTGGCCAGGCTTCCCTGGATTGAAGACCCCACCAATGTGTCCTGGAGCTCCCCTTCCCCAGAGACCCACCCTACTAGGGAAAGAGAGAGGTAGACTGGTAGTATGGATCGACCAGTCAATGCCCATGTTCAGCGGGGAAGCAATTACAGAAGCCAGACCTTCTACCTTCTGCAACCCACAATGACCCTGGGTCCATGCTCCCAGAGGGATAGAGAATGGGAAAGCTATGGGAGGGGGGTGGGATATGGAGATTGGGTGGTGGGAATTGTGTGGAATCATACCCCTCCTACCCTATGGTTTTGTTAATTAATTCTTTCTTAAATAAAAAAAGAAAAAAATTATTCTGTCCCTCAATTTCTTTATATGAGAAACAGAGCCACTGACCGCCTACTCAACTCCTTTTGTGAGGGTTACCAAAATAAAGATTATAAAATAGTATGAAAAAATTCACTTTTCAGATAAGGAGTTCCTATTTTAAGATTTATTTTATGAGATAATAAGAGAAACCAGAGCAATGCTCATCTCTGGCAGATGTAGTGCTGCGTCAAACCTTGGGCTTCAGGCATGGAATTTCCTTTCTTTTCCTTTGTTTTTCCTCTCCTTCCTCCTCCCTAGGAAGGAATAAAAGACTACCTCCAAAATCACACAACCTGAAATGATTATTTCCATGTTACTTACTGCTTCAATGGCACCATATCTCCTGGGTCATTATTATTCTAGATGGAACTTTATTACTGTACTAACAGCTTTATTAGTACACTAATAGAACTTCTTAGATTCTCATAGCTGCTGTTTTGAAAGGCCATTGGTCTTGCTTGTAGTGTGTCATCTAGATCAACCGTGGAAAAATAACCTCACTGCTTAGAAAGAGAAAGGAGGAGTCGGGTGGTAGCACAGAGGGTTAAGCGCACGTGGCACAAAGAGCAAGGACCAGTGTAAGGATCCTGATTCCACCCCCCCCCCTCGCTCCCCAACTGCAGGCAAGTAACTTCACAAGTGGTGAAGCAGTCTGCAGATGTCTATCTTTCTCTCTCCCTGTCTGTCTTCCCCTCCTTTCTCCATTTCTCTCTGTCCTATCCAACAACAATGACATCAATAATAACTACAAAAATAAACCAATAAGGATAACAAAAGGGAATAAATAAATAAATATTAAAAAAAGAAAAAGAAAGGAATGGGAAATCTAGAGGCCAGATTTTTAGTTCCAGTATTCCTCTACTTCCTGCCCTTCATATAGGGTACAGCAATGCAACAGACCCAATTAATGTTTCACCCAGGACAACTCAGGTCTTGTTGACATCTGTAGATCAGGGAGGAAGGAAACAAGGCATTACTTTTCCAAGGGCTCTTCCTCTACCTAAATGGAAGAATGGTAGACTGTTCATAATTGGAAAGTAGAAGGCCTGTTGTAAACAGAAAACTTTCCAGGGGTGGCCAGGCTGTGTTGTACCCAGTTAAGCATAAATAATACTAAGTGCAAGGACCCGGGTTTGAGTCTCTGGCTCCCCACTTGCAAAGGTGATGCTTCACAAGCAGTGAAGCCGGACTGCTGGTGTCTAGCTTTCTCTTTGTCTCTATGTCTCCCTCTCCTCTCTCAATTTTTCTCTGTCCTATCCAATAAAATGGAAAAAAAAAAAAAAAAGGCCTCCAGGAGCAGTGGATTTGTAGTGCTCGCACCAAGCCCCAGCAATAACCCTGGAGACAAATAAACAAATAAATTGGAAAAAAATTTTCATAAACAAGTGGATTTAATCAGATAGAAGTCAGAGGTGAGAGAAAGGAAGTGCTGGGAAAAGAAAGCCAAGAGGAACATCTCTTATCAGTAGCTCAGGGTGCACAAGAGAGTACAGGTATACATCAGGCAGCACTTTTTTTTTTTTTTTTAATTTATTTTATTTTATTTATTTTTTATTTATTTTATTTATTTATTCCCTTTTGTTGCCCTTGTTGTTTTATTTTTGTAGTTATTATTGTTGTTGTCGTTGTTGGATAGGACAGAGAGAAACGGAGAGAGGAGGGGAAGACAGAGAGGGGGAGAGAAAGATAGACACCTGCAGACCTGCTTCACCACCTGTGAAGCGACTCCCCTGCAGGTGGGGAGCCGGGGTTCGAACCGGGATCCTTATGCCGGTCCTTGTGCTTTGCGCCACCTGCGCTTAACCCGCTGCACTACAGCCCGACTCACAGCACTTTGTTTTTTTAAGTAAATTAAATAAAACCATCTAAACTTCCATCGTGTGCCAAACATTGTGCTAGTTGGGATTCTGCAAGAGCATGTGTTAATTCGGTCACTTACTATCCATCCCACTGTTTCTTTTGGTGATAGCTCCATAAATTATTTTTTCTCAACCATTCTGACTCTGTCCATGTGTTTTAGATATGCTTCACACTCAAGTCCAGAGATAGAACATATATGTCTTGGGCCTGGTCAGTCACTGCACTGAATGCCCCTAGCTAGTGATTAGTTCAGAGGTGGCAGAGTCAACCAGGATTACTAATATTAAGAACCACATGGAACTAGAATTGCACCATATAACAACCTAAGATAAAATTCAATGTGGAGAGCTGAGTTAAAGATGGAGGAATGCAGCTAACAAGAACAATGAACCCACCTTCTCTGACCCATCTTGGACAGAACTAGAAGGAATTATGTTAAGTGAGCTAAGTCAGAAAGATAAAGATGAGTATGGGATGATCCCACTCATCAACAGAAGTTGACTAAGAAGATCTGAAAGGGAAACTAAAAGCAGGACCTGACCAAATTGTAAGTAGGGCACCAAAGTAAAAACCCTGTGGTGAGGGGTAGACATGCAGCTTCCTGGGACAGTAGGGGGTGGGAGTGGGTGGGAGGGATGGGTCAGTCTTTGGGTGGTGGGAATGGTGTTTATGTACACTCCTAGCAAAACGCAGACATATAAATCACTAGTTAATTAATATGAGAAGGGAAAATTGATTGTATGTCTCAAAGTTTTTCAAAACACAAACTGAATCTTTTCAATATATAGGCTGTGTAATTGATATGCAGACTCTCTCAAAAGCCTAGACCAAGTAGATCAGAAGCATCCAATAGCACAGCTATATACAAGATACTGGGTGCTGTACAGCAAACCCTAACAAAAGGATTTTTCAAAGTTAACCCAATTACCAAATAATGTGATGATAACATTAATTATCGATTGTCTTTTTGAACCCTAAGACAGCAGGAACCTCACATCTCCACTATAGAGCCCCTACTTCCCCCAGTCCTAGAACCCTTGGATAGGGCCCACTTTCCCGTATGCGTCTCCCAATCCAAACCAAATAGTATTGCATCCGCCGATCACAACCTAACCAACACAACGATTGCCACCTCAACATGCTTCACTTCAGACTGTGTCCAGAGACTTCACGTGTGGAATGACAACCCTTTAGCTTCATTACTCGGGTGAGACCTTTCCTTTCATAGTATACTCTAATTTTATCCCAGGTGGTTCACTTTCTAACAAAGTCCCAAAACCTAGATATACACCAGTTTCTGTGAGAGAGAGCATATGTTCACACGTATCCGTAAACTACTGCAAAATATATACCTGAAAGCAGAAGTACACTAGAGTTTGCAGTGAGTACCTCCCTAACACTTCCTCTCCACTATTCCAAGCTTTGGGTCCATGATTGCTCAACAATTTGTTTGGCTTTGTATGTTAACTCTCTTTTCAGTCACCAGGTTCCAGATGCCATCAGGATGCTGGCCAGGCTTCCCTGGATTGAAGACCCCACCAATGTGTCCTGGAGCTCCCCTTCCCCAGAGACCCACCCTACTAGGGAAAGAGAGAGGCAGACTGGTAGTATGGATTGACCAGTCAACGCCCATGTTCAGCGGGGAAGCAATTACAGAAGCCAGACCTTCTACCTTCTGCAACCCACAATGACCCCTGGGTCCATGTTCCCAGAGGGATAGAGAATGGGAAAGCTATCAGGGGAGGGGGTGGGATATGGAGATTGGGTAGTCGGAATTGTGTGGAGTTGTACCCCTCTTACCCTATGGTTTTGTTAATTAATCCTTTCTTAAATAAAAAAAAATTAAAATGCCTCAATGAAAATTTCAAAAAAAAAAAAATGATGGAGGAAAAAGGAATTCTGAAGATGTCACTAGAGCCTTTGAAGCCAGGCTAACTGCATCTAACTGTTACTGAGCTTTTCAATTTTATGAGTCAGTCACTAGCTTTGTTTCATTTCATTTCATTCATTTCTTTGTTTTATTCCCCATGGTTTAAGCCAATTGAAAATAGTATTTATATTTTTACCACCAGCACTAAAAGAGTTCTGATATAGAGACATAAATGAAAAAGACTTTATTCCTGAAACTGAGGCAGTAGATGTGTGGTAAATCACAATGTAGAGATAAGTTTTAAGTGTGATGAGGTGGGGGTGGTAGCACAGAAAGAGCTAATTCTTTCTGGGGGAGTAAGTTTCCTCAGTCTGGGTAGGGTAACAGTTGGTGACTAACCTACACTCCTACTGACCATAAGCTTTTCAGCCTCTCTTCCTCACATGCCTCAACTAGTTAGTTCTAGGAGGAAGCAGTGGTCTAGAAAAAAAAATCTCTGGCAATTCTCTTTCTTCTTCATTTTCCCTTGGCCTGTGCAGTTCCATGAACTTGTAGAGATTACTGAAGACTTTATAGTACTAGTCCAAGACTGAGTAGTTGAAAATGACAAGAGAAAATATTATCTCTTTTTTTGGGAAATAGTCATTAGCATTAAGCACTTTCCTTAGCAAGAGTAGGTTATGTAAATTACAAAACAATGTTAAGTGGGTATCTAAATTCCTAGATTTAGATGGCTTCTGTGTTGTCCTGCACGGTAGAGAGCCTGCATCAGCTTTCAGCCTGAGTTCTGTGTGACCACAGCTGTGGCTATGTTTTGAATTTGTAAAACTAACTTGGTGAAAACTGGCAATACTTTCTAGGAAGGACACAATGTAGAAGGAAGCAGAATGATAAAGTAGAAAGAGTAAGACCATAGAATCAGATGGCTGTATTTTGATTTCTTTCTGTACCCAATCAAAATAATTAACTTCTATGAACATTGATCCTATTTGTAAAATGAAGATAATAGTGACTCACTCCCAGGGTTTCTGTGAGGAATGAATAATCCTGGGAAAGTTGTATGTTGCTGGTCGCATTATTGCATCCTATGTTCATTATAAAATGAATGGCTGTAATCAGTGTGTATTGTCTATTCGACCGTTATCTCTACAAATCAAGATTTTTATATTGAACTAGGTCTCTACTTTCCCTTCTCCAAGCTCAGTCTACCCCAGTTCGATCTGTTTTATATTCAGAGGATGAGGAATAGTGTTCCTGTCCATAACTTCTAAAGTAACACAGAAACTGGTGAGCGCTGTATCCAGCTGGGATCTCAGTGGGGTGGTCAGATTATAGAGTGACAGCTGGTGTGAGAGAGAAACCCTCCCTGTAAGAACAAGGGTCTCCATTCCAGGATGCAGGAAAAGTCCCTGTTTGAAGTTAGATAGTAGATTTTTTTTTTCTCCTTTTTTCACCTGCACACTTACTTCTAGAGAGCTATTTCAGTGACACAGCTAACTGCCTTCTGGGTCCCACTACAGTGCATGCACTGTGAGGGCAGAGACCTGCTCTTTCATTCACTGCTGGGCTTTAGGGCCTTGACCACACCTGGAATATAGTGAACATGTAATGATTATTCAGGAATCATTGTGTAAATAAATAAACCCAGAGCTTGACCTGCTGTTCCTTCCTCCATATCTCTGGAGTTCTCTGCTTGCATCTGTGAAACCAAGAAAGGGCCAATTACCACCCCTTGCCAGATAACAGGGCTATTCCCTACTTGTTGGTTTGCTTCTAAATTCTGCTTCTAAGACCCCTTCTGTTGCATTGCTTCTGGTCTATTTACATAATCATTGTTTTGTTCACACTGGTTTAATCCCCACTGGTTCAAGCCCTTTTTCCTTCTCCCCACCCCTTATTCTACGTACATCCTCTTCTGACCTGACACTTCCGCCTCAGGAGATACATATAGGACAGGATTGTGATTAGAGATAGCTAGATCGAACTGCATCCCCACTCTTCAATAAAGATTGAACTGCGTTCCCAGCTCAGCCATGAGTCCCTGGTGGTCTCTCTCCCACCCGTGAAGCTAATCGGCACCTACTCTGCTCTGTGACCACCATAATAAGCACCCACAGAGCTTAAGCCCCTGAAAATGGAAGGGAGATACTTTTGGTGCCTCACAAGGGATTAGACTGAACAGGCAAAAAGGACCAAATAGACTTTCCAGTGTCTTTTTTTCCTAGAACTAAACAACATTAGAAAATTGAAAAACCCCTCCCCCACCAAATAGTAGTTAAAGCAAGATAAGTTTATTTGTCCTCTTATATGACAAGAAGGCCAGAGGCAGGCAGGCAGTTGGGCTGACGAGATGTGTCCACAGTGATGTTTATATTCAAACTCCTTCTGGAATTTTCCCCCGCCATCCTTAGTATGTGGCTTTTATCTTCATAAGAGGTTGTTGGTGTGAAGAACACATCCAAATTGTATATATATATATATAATTTGGAAGAGGGGTGAACTAAGTACTGATAAGTGTTTTTCAGTGGTCTCTCTCTCTCTCATAAGCACCCCTATATATATATATACTTTTTTTTTTAAACAAGATTTTAAAAACATTTATTTATTGGAAAAAGACAGCCAGAAATTGAGAGGAAGGGGGAAATAGAGAGGGAGAGAGACTGAGAGAGAGAGAGAGAGATCTGCTCACTGCCTCATTGTTTGTGAAGCTTCCCTCCTGTGGGTGGGGGATAGGGGCTTTATACCTGGTCCTTGTGCATTGTAACATGTGTGTTCAATCAGATGCATTACCAATACTTAATTTTTTTGTAAGGGGCCCAAAACATTAATGGAGAAAGGAGAGTCTCTTCAACAAATGATGTTGGAAAAATTGGGTTGAAATATACAGAAGAAAAAAACATGACCACTACATTTCACTATGCACAGAAGTTATCTCTCCAAGTGGGTCAAAGACTTGGATGATAGACCAGAAACCAACCACCAAATAGATAGAGGAGAACACTGGCAGGACATAATATCTGCTTCATAAATGTCTTCAAAGACTCAAGTCCAATAGTAAAGAAAATAAAGGGAGATATAAACCAGTGGGACTACATCAAACCAAAAAGCTTCTGCACAACAAAAGGAGCCACCACTAATGCAAAGAATAGGAGATCTTTACACATCATAAATCAAATAAAGGACTTATAACTGAAAAACATGAACAACTCAGTAAATTCAGAAATAAAAAAATTAAAACCTCAACAAACCGACAATCTCATTAGAAATGGAAAGAGGACATGGACAGAATCTTCACCAAAGAAGAAATCCAAAGCGGGTTAAGTGTACATGGTGCAAAGCACAAGGACCTGCATAAGGATCCCGGTTCGAGCCCCTGGCTCCCCACCTGCAGGGGAGTTGCTTCACAAGAGGTGAAGCAGGTCTGCAGGTATCTCTCTTTCTCTTCCCCTCTCTGTCTTCCCCTCCTCTCTCGATTTCTCTCTGTTCTATGCAACAACAACAACAACAATAATAACTACAATAAGAATAAAAAACAACAAGGGCAACAAAAGGGAATAAATAAAATAAAAATAAAAGAAAGAAAATTTTTAAAAAAGAAGAAATCCTGAGGACCAACAGACAGATACAAAAATGCTCAGTCACTGATTGTCAGAGAAATGCTAATAAAGACAACAAAATACCACACTATACCTGTGAGAATGTCATGCATTAGAAAGAACAGAAACAACAAGTGTTGGCACGGATGTGGTGATAAAGAAATATAAATAGGCCCAACAACCCCTGTGAAAAAACATTCTGAAGATTTATAAGAACTGTTGTTAAGTTTCAGGGGCTCCAGCTGGCTGGGCTAGCGTTGCGGCAGTAAAGAGACTTGGAGACACATGGCTGGGCTGAGAAGCTGCAGTTTTATCTTTATTCATGAACGGGCAAATCACCACACCATGTGCTTTTCTCCATCATCTTCTCTCCGCCACTGCTGCTGGGACTCTGCCTGTCCTTAGCATAGGGGGCGGGGAGAAAGCGGGGCGCAAAACTAGCAAGGGGCAAACCAATTCTTCTCAGAGGTCGGGGGGAAGGGAACATACCAACAATTCCCCCTTCTGTTTTTAACTAAATGACCACAGTATCAGGGGTGTGGGGTGAACAGAAACCTATATCGTACAGGCATTTTCAAAAAAGAAACTGGCACAAACATGGAGAAACATGTAAGCAAGTAACAAGAACCAGTGTGCTGCCAAGGGAAGGCCTGAGGGGGCCATTTTTTTGCCTCTGTGGGCAAAACTTTATCAGCTTAAAAAAAAACATTTCTTGCCTCTGGGGGTGTACTTGCCTCAACGGGCATTTTATAGCATGGGGGCGGGGAACAGCCTAGAGTCGCAAAGGCAGCTGGCTGCAGTCAGTGTTTGAGAAATAAAGCAGCACTTTTGCACTTTTGTGCAAAGTGTCTAAGGGTGTACCAGTGAGTCCAATAGGAGTGCCAGTCGAAAGCAGATGTCCACGGAAGAATGCCAGGGGGTGGAGCGTTGTATGAGGAAGGTCCGCTGCCGGAATTCTGCTTTTCTGTAGAGAACTTGACAGCTGCAATTTACTTACTATGAAACAAACTTGTAGCAGGTTAGAAGTTTATCACAATTGATAACTATTACAATTGGAAGTCTTTTTTAGAATGATTTTAAGGTTGGTTAAAGTTTAAACAATAGAATGTGAAAAGGTAAACATGAAAGTCAAGGAAAGAAAACCTCAGGCATGAGTATCATTAGCATAGCCATTGTGTAATCTACCGTTTCTAATAGGGAAGGTAATTGAGAGTTTTACATATCAACAAGTCTATTTAACCTTTTGTTACACCCATGTAAGATGGAGACACACCCTAAGTGTGCACAGGTTTTGTTTAGACCAACTTAGTTAAAATATATTGATTGCCAACTAATTTTTACCTCAGACTTTTAATGTAAGTTAATTTTATCTTTATGAGAATTACATTGAAAACCTTTTTCATTTAACTTTGCCTGGTAAGAATTTAGCCTTAAAGTTATATTTTTAACCTTAAAGTTAATGTTACCAAACTTTAAACACACACATACACATGGTCTTCAATATACAAGGAGAGAAACTTTTGTTACGAAGACATGTCATTTTTAAACACGAATTTAGATCTGTACTGTCTTAGTTGTTGGGGGGGTCACCATCTGGAGGTGGCTTCCCGCGCAGCTCCATTCCCACGCAGCTCCACTTCTAGTAATTGTAGGTTGCGATCTCTGGATGAATCTCTGCGTGTTCTAGCTTGTCTGCCTTCAGACCTGAGCTGAGGATCTCTGCCAGGGGGCCCAGTTTCGGCAGGAAGCCTGTGGTCTCCGGGTGGTCCGGGATCTGTCCAGACTTCATAGCACGAGGGCGGGCGAGCCAGCCGTGCAGAAGGCGCGGGCCGAGGTGCCCCGGTGTGGTGGCCAGGATAGGCCGCCGAGGCCCTGCCCTATGGCCCTGCCATATCTGCTGCCCTGTTCCCAGTGTCTGAGCAGCGTGGAGGGAGCCCATGCCCAATGCCCCGCGCCACTTCATGCGGGCTGGCGTTGGGCAGAAACCACAGAGTGGTCCAGAGATAAATGTTCCAGAAACAGCAAAACAGTCTCGTGAAAAAAGGGCAGACGCCTTTGGAGATCTCTTCACAAGCAGAAGAGAAGGCCATAGTGCATAGGTAGCCAAATTGTCTTCACGTATCTGAGAGATTTGCAGGTCAGGTCCACGTGGGCGCCATTTGTTGTTAATGTTTCGGGGGCTCCAGCAGGCCGGGCTAGCTTCGTGGCGGTAGACAGACTCAGAGACACACGGCTGGGCTGAGAAGCTGCAGTTTTATCTTTATTCACAAACGGGCAAATCACCACACCATGTGCTTTTCTCCATCATCTTCTCTCCACTGCTGCTGCTGGGACTCTGCCCGTCCTTAGCATAGGGGGCGGGGAGAAAGCGGGGCGAAACTAGCAAGGGGCAAACCAATTCTTCTCAGAGGTCGGGGGGAAGGGAACATACCAACAAAATGGACCTACCTTATGGTGATTTCTCTACTGGGGATTTATCTAAATGAAACAAAAACACCTATCCAAAGACATCAATGTATACCTGTGGAAGCAACTCATACTCCCAAGAATAGATGGGTGACTAATAGTTGTTCTGTATACACAATGGAATACTACTTAGTGGTTAAAAACCATGAAGTCATCTCCTTTGTCTCATCTTGGATGGATATTGAAGGCATCGTGTTAGGTGAGATAAGCCAGGAGGACAAATGATGATCTCATTTGTAGGCAGAACTTAAGAATCAAGGAAAGGAAGAGAAAACACAAGGTGAAACGGAGACTTGGTACTATGTACTTCATCAAAGCAAAGAATTCCAGGGAAGGAAAGGATGGAAGAGGGCGGAAAGGAAATTTGGGTTCCTGGAGTATGATGGTGGGAAAGAACCAAAGTTGGAGGCAAGCGAGTTTTGCAATACCTATCATGGGGAAATGAGAAATGCTACCTATCTGCCAGCAACAGCTGTAACAGCATCTCCCTATAAAACCATTTGGAAAAGGAAAAAAGAAACCACAGTACTATAATTTCCTTCAATACAGTGGGAGCTGGGCTTGAATCTGGGCTGTACTCATGGCAATATCTAAGTGAACTATTTTGCTAGTATATGTATGTACTTGAAAATATTTTTATTACCTTTATTTATTGGATAGGGATAGCCAGAAATTTAGAGAATGGGAAAGATAGATAGGCAGAAAGACAGAGAGACACCTGTACCTTCATCACTTGTGAAGCTTTCCCCCTGCAGGTGGGGACCAGGGGCTTGAACCAAGGTCTTTGAGCATTGTAACATGTACTCTCAAACAGGTGCACCTCCACTTGATTCCTGTTTGTATTACTTATCTACCTCCAGGGTTATCACTGGGACTTGGTTGCCTGCACCACGAATTCACTGCTCCTGGAGGCCATGTTTTCCATTCGTTGCCCTTGCTGGTGTCGTTATTATTACTGTTGTCAGTGCTGTTGTTGTTGGGTAGGACAGAGAGAAATCGAGAGAAGGGAGACAGAGAGGGCGAGAAACAGATAGACACCTGAAAACTTGCTTTATCCCCCTGTGAAGCAGCCCTCACTCTGAGGGTGGGGAGCCGAGACTTAAACTGGGATCCTTCACCAGTTCTTGTGCTTCATGCCTTGTGCACTTAACAGCCCGACCCCTGTATTTATTTTTTAATCAAGGAATTGAACCTGGGACCTCTGAGCCTCAGGCATGAAAGCCTATTATGTGAACTGCTTGCTATATTATATATGAAGTTAATTAAGTTCTCCCACATGTGTGATATTGATGAATGGGGGGGAGAGAAAGGATTGAAGGGAGGAAGGGAGAGAAAGAGACAAAAGGCATACAACAGCACTGCTCTATCTTCCTGGTATTCCACTGGGGCTGTCCATCATCCTGTGCACATGTGGTGCCAGGGATCCATACATGACAGGATGTAAAGGTATGTGCTTTGCCTAATGATCTCTATTCTAGCCTCTGAGGAGACCCCCCTTTTTTGTTACATTTTCTTCATTATTTAAAAAAAATTATTTATAACATGGAAACACTGACAAGACCATAGGATAAGAGGGGTACAATTCCCAGAGCTCTGTATCCCATCCCCTCCCCTGAGAGCTTTCTTATTCTTTAACCCTGTGGGAGCATGGACCCAGGATCATTATGGGGTGCAGAAGGTGGGAGGTCTGGCTTTTGTAATTGCTCCCCCGCTGAACATGGGCATTCACATGTCGATCCATACTCCTAGCCTGTCTCTCTCTTTCCTTAGTGGGGCAGGGCTCTGAGGGAGCAGAACTCCAGGACACATTGGTGGAGTCATCTGTCCAAGGAAATCTGTTGGCATCATGGTAGCTTCTGGAACCTGATGGCTGAAAAAGAGTTAACATATAAAGCCATACAAATTGTTGATTAATTATGAACCTAAAGGCTGGAATATTGCAGATGAAGATTCGGGACCTATATGGGAGGAAACCCTTTAAAAGAACTTTCCTATATGTTCTGTTCAATGTTTTTCATTTCATTCCCTTAGTTATTTATTTTGGAAAGGAATATGGAAATAAAGAGCTTGTGGTTTTCAAGAATGACATAGCTATACCTCCCAGTGTAGAAGATAGTGAAGAATGAATGGGCAATCAGTAGTTTCTAACTTTATGTTGTACTACTTAAGAGGATTAAATGAAACTAACATAATTCATTTTTTTTTTTTTTAGTTCAGAAGAAATTATTGGGAAAACTGTAAGAGCAGACTTGAATGTACACTTAAGAGACACATAGAATCACACTGTAGGACTGGTCTGCTCAGCTGGTTTCTACTTCCAGACCGGAACTAGCTGCTTTTGTATAAATCAGGATGTTACTGGTTTCAGAAATAATCAAATGTCTCCCCCACTTCGCTTGCCAAAAAATCCCATCTCTCTGTGTATGGCTTCCTCCTTGTATGGTTTCCTTCCTCCTTCCAAGCAAGATGAGCTTGTCATAACTACCCTCTCAGAAGAAAATTTAGCTTTGCATGGGTCTAGGAAATCTAATTTTTAATTTTGGGGTCTGTTATATAGGCAGTTGGTTAGAATGAATGTTGAGTAATGTAATCAGCAAGATTTATTCTAGTATTTTTACCCTATTCATATGATGCAAAAACTTGCCACTTTTTGGTAACTAAAGTTATTTCTTCACTCATTTTACCATGCTAGGTGGTTGGGTGTTATGTATAAGCCATAAAGAAGTTCTGACTTTACTTATACATTAATGTGGGAAGATGAGGGCCAAATTGTGAAATGACTTGTGGAAAACTGACGGGTGTCTGCAACCATTTCTCATTATGACCAATTTCATGAAGGGCTGTAGTCTTAACGATGTCAGGTCTCCTTCCATATCAAGGGAAGCTAGAATTTGAATTTGCATGTGAACTTTTCATATTCTTAAAATCAATAATTTTTAATGCTAGCTAGGTATTAGGATAACTTGGGAATCTGTAAAAACAGGGTGATGCCTACCCCAGTCTGATTATGACAAAACATCATACAAAGTCCAGGGGACAGTCTACTGGCTCTCCTAAGGACTACTGAGGGTTATCAAGACCAAAGTTATTCTGAGAAACCAACAAAAGTAGCTCATGGAGACTTGACAGCTAAATTTAGTGTCTTATTCTGAATAAGATTCTGGAACGTAAAATAATCATAAGGGGAAAACTAAATTGAGAAAATCTGAGCAAAATATGACTTGACTTAGTAATCTGTCAATGTTGGTTCATTAATTCTGGTAAATGTACCACATATAAGATGATTGTATGGCAATAGAAGATGATAATAGGGGAAATTGGGGTGGGGAAATAGGAAGACATTACAACTCCAAAAGTCTTAAACTCTTTTAAAATTAAAAGCTTATTAAATACAAACACAGAGTCTGTGACCCTTCCCAGACAAATTCAAGCAGAATCACTATGTGGGTAGGATGTAAGCACTGACATTTTTGGAAGACTTCCAGGTGATTTTAATGTGCACTTGGGGGTTAAAAGTCTGCTTTGCATCTGATAAATGATTCAAGTATTAAAAAAAACTGTGATGGTAAAATAAAACATCTGTGGGGCCATATGCAGCCTGTCATCACCAGTTTGGGCATTCTGTTTTACACTTTTAAGAAAATTCTAATTTGGTTAGGGAAAAATACATATAGCCAAGTACAGGGGAAATGACTGAAATTTGTCTATGTAGCATATAAGAATCGCAAACAAGTGGTGGGGCTACAGTGAGAGAGAATTTTGTGATGTCTGTCAGCATGACCAAGATATTTATGGAACATACCCTGGACACTTTTTTTTTTGCCTCTGGGGTTATCTCTGGGGCTCGGTGCCTGCATTACAAACCCACTGCTCCAATTGCCATTTTTTTCTGAAAAAAAATTTTTTATAGGACAGAGAGAAATTGAGAGAGGAGGGGAAGATAGAGAGGGGAAGAGAAAGGTAGATACTGGCAGACCTGCTTCACTCAGTTATGGCATTGTGTAGTGCTGGAAATAGAACCTGAGACCTCTCTACGCAAGTCTTGTAAGCTACTCTCTAGCCCCAACACATTTTCTTATTGTTCACCTATTTATTTCTCTGTACCTTGTCTTCTATTATTGCTCTGAAGAGATATTTTGTCCAACTATTGTCTGATATTATTATTAGAATAAGTAAATAGCAGAGTCGGTTGCACCGCGGCATCAGTGAAGAGGCTGTGCTGATAGATTTAAACAGAGTCTGAAACTTTTGCTGTGATTGATCTTCCATTTTCTGGCCTGAAAGACATTCAGGAAAAGCAGAAGAGATGGCAGTTTCTTGGGAATACCAAAGGAGACCACCTGGGACTGAAACAAGACAGGACTAGAACAACTACAGGAACCCACCAAATCACCGGTGAGTGCAGACACACGTGGCTGGTGACAGAGAGGAGCCTAGGGAGAGACTAAGTGGCTGGTAGCAGTCTGATGGTCTGTCATTTGAGACACCACCTCCAGTCTGTTCCACCAACAAGGGGATAGCTGAAGGGAGGAGAGGACTCCCCAGAGACTCACCAAGTGCAACTCTGGGTCTCCACTGCTACTGCCCTCAATGTCTGGAGCAGCGGCAGGGAGGGACACTGTGGGACAGAAATCTAACCAGGAAATTCAGGAGAAGACCTATACCTCAGTGGCATAGCTGTGGGGCTGTGAAAGTCTCTTGGCATAAGCACCAGACTATCTCTGCCACACCCTGCCTTATCTCTTGGTTAGGAGTCAGTGATTAAGCTAGGAAGCCTACTTATAGCTGGAAGCCCTCAGGCTCCCATAGCCTACAGAGAAGAAAAAAAAAAGAGGCTTTTAAATCACTGAGCTCCAACTCAGGGATTAAAATACTATTGAAACAACTGTTAACTTCCACCACTGTGAACCCTTTAATTACCTTACTTAGACACAAGTCAATCCAGGAAATAGTGATCAGTAATTTGAAAAGTACTAAGAGAGGGAACTCATAACATAATATATAAAATGGGTAAATGAACAAAAAGAAACACTGGAGAAACGAACCAGGACAGCAGTCCAACTAAAAACCCCCCAAAGGGTGAAGCATAAAATAATGAGGTCAACATCCAAACACTAGCTAAGGAAATAATCACAAGAGTGAGTAAAGAGTTTGAAAGAATTGCAATCAGAAAAACAGGAACAACAAATGAGACTCTGGAAGAAAACACTAACTATCTCATGGTTATTAGAGAGCTGAAAGCTGAAATTGCTGAGCTAAGAACACAACTAGCTGAACAAGCTAAAACAGTAACAGAACAGGGAAACAAAATAGATGAACTCCAGAAAACAGTAGGAGGGAGAGAGAATAGAATCAATGAGGCTGAAGACAGAATTAGCAAGATCGAGGACAAATTAGAGACAACTAAAAAAGAAGTAAGAGATCTCAAAAAGAGATTAAGAGATGCTGAAAACAACAACAGAGACATATGGGATGACTTCAAAAGAAACAATATACGCATTATTGGCTTACCAGAGGAAGAAAGAGAGGGAGAGGAAGAAAGCATTCTTCAGGCCATAATAGCTGAAAACTTCTCTAGTCTAGACAACATCAAAGACATAAAGATTCAAGAAGCCCAGAGGGTCCCAAACAGAATTAACCCAGACTTAAAGACACCAAGACGCATCATATTTAGAATGGAAAGGAATAAGGATAAAGAAAGGATCCTGAAGGCTGAAAGAGAAAAACAAAGAGTCACCTACAGAGGAAAACCCATAAGATTAGCAGCAGACTTCTCCACACAAACACTACAGGCCAGAAGAGAATGGCAAGATATCTATTGAGTACTCAACGAGAAAGGCTTTCAACCAAGAATACTATATCCTGTTAGACTATCATTCAGACTACATGGAGGTATCAAAACCTTCTCAGACAAGCAACAGTTGAAGGAATCAACTATCACCAAGCCTGCCCTGAAAGAAGTTCTGCAAGGTCTTCTATAAACAGTCAGATCAGCATAAATAGGACATATATCAGAACACTCTAAAATTCTACAAGAATGGCTTTAAAATATCTTCAATCTTTGATATCAATAAATGTCAGTGGCCTGAATTCACCTATTAAAAGACACAGAGTAGGAAGATGGATCAGAAAACACAACCCAAAAATATGCTGTCTACAGGAAACCCACCTAACTCAACAAGACAAACACAGACTTAAAGTGAAAGGATGGAAAACTATCATACAAGCCAATGGCCCACAAAAAAGGGCAGGAACAACTATTCTCATATCTGACATGATAGAATTTAAAATAATAAGATTAAAAAAGATAGGAATTGACAGTATTTAATGCTCAGGGGATCAATCAATCAAGAGGACTTAACAATTATTAACATCTATGCACCCAATGAGAAGCCATCTAAATACATCAAACATCTACTGAAAGAGCTAGAGCAATATATTAACAGCAACACGGTCATAGTAGGGGACTTCAACACCCCATCTCTCAACTTGACAGATCATCCAGGCAGAAAATCAATAAAGACATAAGGGAGCTAAATGAAGAGATAGATAAACTAGAACTATTGGACATTTTCAGAGTCATTCATCCTAAGAAACTGGAATACACATTTTACTCAAATCCACATGGGTCATTCTCAAGGATAGACCATATGTTAGGCCACAAAGACAGCATCAGCCAATTCAAGAGCACTGAAATCATCCCAAGCATCTTCTCAGACCACAGTGGAATTAAACTAACTCTTAACAATCAACAAAAGATTAGTAATACCAAAATGTGGAAGCTCAACAGTACACTTCTTAACAACCTCTGGGTCAAAGAGGAAATCAAGGAAGAAATCAAAATGTTTCGAGACTTCAAGGAAAATGAAGACACAAGCTATCAAAATATTTGAGACACAGCTAAGGCAGTACTAAGAGGGAAGTTCATAGCTATACAAGCACACATTAGGAAACAAGAAAAAGCACAAATAAACAGCCTGACTGCACATCTTAAAGACCTAGAAGAAGAAGAACAAAGGAACCCTAAAGCAACCAGAAGGACAGAAATCACTAAAGTTAGGGCAGAAATAAATAACACTGAGAATAAGAAAACCATATAAAAGATCAACGAAAGTAAATGTTGGTTTTTCGAAAGAGTAAACAAAATAGACAAACCTTTAGCCAGACTCACAAAACAAAAAATGGAGAAGACCCAAATAAATCGGATACTAAATGAAAGAGGAGATATCACAACAGACACTGCAGAAATTCAACATATCATGCGAGGCTTCTATGAACAACTATATGCCACCAAGCTAGAGAACCTGGAAGAAATGGACGATTTCCTAGATACCTACCAACTTCCAAAACTAAGTCAAGAGGAAGTGGATAACATGAACAGGCCCATCACAGCTAATGAAATTGAAACAGTTATGAAAAATCTCCCCAAAAATAAAAGTCCTGGACCAGATGGTTTTCCAAATATATTCTACAAAACCTTCAAGGAAGAGTTGATACCTCTACTTTTAAAAGTCTTCCAGAATATTGAAGACACTGGAATACTCCCTGCCAGCTTTTATGAAGCTAACATCACTCTGATACCAAAAGCATGCAGGGACACAACCAAAAAAGAAAACTACAGACCAATATCTCTGATGAACATAGATGCTAAAATACTGGAAAAATTCTAGCCAACCAGATACAGCAGTATATTAAAATGATTGTTCATCATATCCCAGGCATGCAAGGTTGGTTTAATATATGTAAATTAATCAATGTGATCCACCACATCAACAAAAGCAAGACCAAAAACCACATGGTCATATCAATAGATGCAGAGAAAGCCTTTGATAAAATACAACATCCCTTTATGATCAAACCACTACAAAAAATGGGAATAGATGGAAAATTCCTGAAGATAGTGGAGTCTATATATAGCAAACCTACAGCCAACATCATACTCAATGGTAAAAAACTGGAAGCATTTCCACTCAGATCAGATACTAGACAGGGCTGCCCACTATCACCATTACTATTCAACATAGTGTTGGAAGTTCTTGCCATAGCAATCAGACAGGAGCAAGGAATTAAAGGGATACAGACTGGAAGAGAAGAAGTCAAACTCTCCCTATTTGCAGGTGACATGATAGTATACACAGAAAAACCTAAGGAATCCAACAAGAAGCTTTTGGAAATCATCAGGAAATACAGTAAGGTGTCAGGCTACAAAATTAACATTCAAAAGTCAGTGGCATTCCTCTATGCAAACACTAAGCTGGAAGAAATTGAAATCCAGAAATCAATTCCTTTTACTATAGCAAGTAAAACAATAAAATATCTAGGAGTAAACCTAACCAAAGACGTGAAAGACTTGTATACTGAAAATTATGAGTCAATACTCAATGAAATTGAAAAAGACACAAAGAAGTAGAAAGATATTCCATGTTCATGGGTTGGTAGAATTAATATCATCAAAATGAATATGCTACCCAGAGCCATATACACATTTAATGCTATCCCCATCAAGATCCCAAGCACATTTTTTAGGAGAATAGAACAAATGCTACAAATGTTTATCTGGAACCAGAAAAGACCTAGAATTGCCAAAACAATCTTGAGAAAAAAGAACAGAACCGGAGGCATCACACTCCCAGATCTCAAATTGTATTATAGGGCCATTGTCATCCAAACTGCTTGGTACTGGAACATGAATAGACACACTGACCAGTGGAATAGAATTGAGAGCCCAGAAGTGAGCCCCCACACCTATGGACATCTAATCTTTGGCAAAGGTGCCCAGACTATTAAATGGAGAAAGCAGAGTCTCTTCAACAAATGGTGCTGGAAATAATGGGTTGAAACATGCAGAAGAACGAAACTGGACCACAGTATTTCACCAAATACAAAAGTAAATTCCAAGTGGATCAAGGACTTGGATGTTAGACCACAAACTATCAGATACTTAGAAGAAAATATTGGCAGAGCTCTTTCATAAATTTTAAACTCTTGCATAAATTTTAAAGACATCTTTATTGATATGAATCCAATTACAAAGAAGACTAAGGCAAGTATAAACCTATGGGACTACATCAAATTAAAAAGCTTCTTCACAGCAAAAGAAACCACTACCCAAACCAAGAGACCCCTCACAGAATGGGAGAAGATCTTTACATGCCATACATCAGATAAGAGTTTAATAACCAACATATATAAAGAACTTGCCAAACTCAACAACAAGATAACAAATAAACCCATTCAAAAATGGTGGGAGGACTTGGACAGAATATTCACCACAGAAGAGATCCAAAAGGCTAAGAAACACATCAAAAAATGCTCCAAGTCTCTGATTGTCAGAGAAATGCAAATAAAGACAACAATGAGATACCACTTCACTCCTGTGAGAATATCATACATCAGAAAAGGTAACAGCAGCAAATGCTGGAGAGGGTGTGGGGTCAAAGGAACCCTCCTCCTACACTGCTGGTGGGAATGTCAATTGGTCCAACCTCTGTGTAGAATAGTCTGGAGAACTCTCCAAAGGCTAGAAATGGATCTACCCTATGATCCTGCAATTCCTCTTCCTTCTTTTTCTTCTCCTCCTCTTTCTCCTCCTCCTCTTTCTCCTTCTCCTTTTTCTCCTCCTCCTCTTTCTCCTTCTCCCTTTTCTCCTCCTCCTCTTTTTCCTTCTCCTTTTTCTCCTCCTTCTCCTCCACCATCTACTTATTATTTTTTTCATTGCAGAAGTTTCACTGATCTGGGATGATTTTTTCAGATAGAGGGAAATAAAGAGGGAAAGATACTTGGGTACTCAAGATTCCTCCATTGTGTTAGGGGGCAGGTTCAAATATGGGTTGTGCACACTACAAAGCAGACTCACTATTCAGGTGAGTTATCTTACTGACCTGGAATCTGCATTTTTAATAACATCCCCAAATAACTTACTTTCATACTAATTTTTTAAGGAAAATAATTTTAAGGAAAATAATTCTTTTAGGGGGCCAGGTGGTAGTGTACTTGGATAAGAGCACACATTACAGTGTGAAAGGACCCAGGTTCAAGCATCTAGTCCCCACCTGCAAGGGGAAAGCTTCATGAGTGCTGAAGCAGTGCATCAGGTGTCTCTCTGTCTCCTTCCCTTTAAGTCTCCCTCTACCCTCTAAATTTATCTCTGCTTCTATCCAATAATAAATAAAGAAAATATTTTAAATAGGAAATATATATTTTCTAATAGATTTATTTGTTATGAGAGGATTAGGGGAAGTAAGGTCAGAACATGGTAACCCCAGGCTAAATGTGATGCTGAGGATAGAATCTTCAGCCTCTAGGATCTTAGTTATGCAAGTTGGTGTACTAACAAGCCCAGCTACCTCTTTGATTCTGAATCATCTTTTGATATGCTTGGACATGATACCAATGGGTTAGGAGGGGGAATTAGAAACCCATTCCAAGTCTAAGAAAAGGTACTGAGGAGAGAGGAGTAAAGAATATGAATTCAATTATTAGTGTTGGACTCTTTTCAGGGTTGGAGAAGGTGATAGAAACCACCAAATACTTCAATGGTAAAGTCCATGCTTTTTTTGCATACTGTTTAGAGGAATTCACCACATCATTATCCAGTAAGGCACAAAGCAATATAATAACTTTGCTCAAACCCAAAGCATGTGTGGTATTTAGAAAATCCAATCAGCTATTAAGAATTATGGATTACGGGAGTCAGGGGGTAGTGCAGCGGGTTAAGTGCAGGTGGCACAAAACACAAGGACTCGCGTAAGGATCCTGGTTGAAGCCCACGGCTCCCCTTCTGCAGGGGGAGTCATTTCACAGGTGGTGAAGCAGGTCTGCAGGTGTCTATCTTTCTCTCCCTCTCTGTCTTCCCCTCCTGTTTCCATTTCTCTCTGTCCTATCCAACAACAAGAATATCAATAACAACAACAATAATAACTACAACAATAAAACAAGGGCAACAAAAGGAAAAAAATAAAATAAATATTTTAAAAAGAGTTATGAATTACATTTATTTATAAAATGAAAGTATTGACAAGACCATAGGATAAGAGAGGTACAATTCCATATAATTCCTAACACCAGAACTCTGTATCCAATCCCCTCCCTTGAAAGCTTTCCTATTCTTTTTTTTTTTTTTTTGCCTTCACGGTTATTGCTAGGGCTTGGTGCCTGCACCATGAATCCACTGCTCCTGGAGGCTTTTTTTTTCTTCACCTTTTTTTACCCTTGTTGTTTTATCATTGTTGTGGTTATTATTATTATTGTTGTTATTGATGTCATTGCTGTTGGATAGGTCAGAGAGAAATCAAGAGAGCAGGGGAAGACAAAGAGGAGGAGAGAAAGGTAGACACTTGCAGAGCTGCTTGTGAAGCGACCCCCCTGTAGGTGGGGAGCTGGGGGCTCGAACCCGGATCCTTACACCGGTCCTTGCGCTTTGCACCACCTGTGCTTAACCCGCTGCGCTAATGCCTGACCCCCAAAGCTTTCCTAATCTTTGTCAGGGAGTATAGACCCAGGATATTATGGGGTGCAGAGAATTATGGATTATTAATGAAGTCCCCATCAATGTCCTACCAATTTTTTTTTTAAAGAAAGTAGAACAAAAGCCGCAAAAGTTTGTCTAGAATCAGAAAATACCTAGTGTTGCCAAAATCATCTTGAGATAAATGAACAGAACTGTAGGCATCACACTCCCAGATCTCAAACTATATTATAGGTCCATTGTAATCAAAACTGCCTGGCACTGGAACAAAAATAGACACACTGACCAGTGGAATAGAATTTAAGGCCAAGAAATAAGCCTCCACACCTATGGAAATCTAATTTTTGACAAGGGGGCCAAAACTATTAAATGGAGAAAGGAAAGTCTCTTCAACAAATGGTATTGGGAAAAGTTAAAATGTGCAGAAGAATGAAACTGAAATTTTGTATTTCACCACTCACAAAAGTAAACTTCAAATGGATCAAGGAATTGAATGTTAGAACAGAAACGATCAAATACTTAAAATATTGACATATCACTTTCCCATCTAAATTTTATAGGCATCTTTAATGATACAAATTCAATTGCAAAGAATATTAAAACAAAAATAAATCAATTGGACTATATAAAATTGGAAAGCTTCTGTACAGCAAAAGAAACCACCACCCAAACAAAGAATGGGAGAAGTTCTTTACATGCCATATATCAGACAAAGGGCAAATAACCAAACTCAGAAAAATGACCCCATACTAAAATAGGGAGAAGATATGTATAGAATATTCACCAAAGAAGAGACCCAAAAGGCCAACAGATATATGAAAACATGTTCCAGGTCATTGATTGTCAGAGAAATGCAAGTAAAGACAATAATGAGATACAATTTCACTCCTATGAGAATGTCATACATTAGAAAGGATAATGACAACAAATGCTGAAGAGGTTGTGGAGGCAAAGGAATTCTTCTGTACTGCTGGTGGAGATGTAAATTGGCCCCACCCCTGTGGAGAGCAGTCTGGAGAACTCTCAGAAGGCTAGAAATGGACATACCTTATGACCCTGTAATTCATCTCCTGGGGATATATCCTGAGGAACCAAAAAATCCCATCCAAAAAGATCTGTGTATACCTATGTTCATAGCAGCATAATTTGCAATAGCCAAAACCTGCAAGTAACCTAGGTGTCCAACAATAGATGAGAGGCTGAGAAAGTTGTGCTGTATATGGAATATGATTTAGCTATTAAGAAGGATGAATTTACCTTCCTTACCTCAATTTGGATGGAGCTTGAAGGAATCATGATAAGTGAGGTAAGCCAGAAAGAAAAGGATGATCTCACTCATAGACACAAGGTGAGAAATAAGAACTGAGGGGGAAACACAAAGCAGAATTTGGACTGGGTTTAGCATATTACGAACAAAACAGGAGACTAGGTAGAAAGGCTCCTGGGGCCAGTGTACGGAGGCTTCCAAATATAGTTACCCGAGTTCATGATTTTTGGCATTACAGTACTTTAAAAACCAACTAAGTAAGACAT
The DNA here is from genome assembly GCF_950295315.1 of Erinaceus europaeus. Taxonomy (NCBI): domain Eukaryota; kingdom Metazoa; phylum Chordata; class Mammalia; order Eulipotyphla; family Erinaceidae; genus Erinaceus; species Erinaceus europaeus. The sequence continues at coordinate 42,707,557 of NC_080165.1, forward strand.
GCCATATCTTGACAGCTTGATTAAAAGTAAGAATTTTTCTTAACTTGAGAAAGCTCAGTTCAGTACAGTCAGAAATCTCATGAGAAAAGTTACACTAGCAAAGCCATGGCAAACGCTAGAAGAAGAAGCAAAGCCATGAGGAGACAAAGGCCCAAGGCCTCCTGTTGTGAAAATAGGCATTTTCTTGCATCCAGGTGCCATCTTGGGAAATAGCGGGAGATGATGCCCAAGTGTTCCTCTGAAAGAGAACACTTTATTTATGAGGAATTGGAATCTTTCCTATTTTACAGAGAACAACAATTTTTTTCTTTATTGGGGGATTAATGCTTTACATCTGACAGTGAATATAATAGTTTGTACATGAATTACATTTCTCAGCTTTCCACATAACAATATAACCCCACTAGGTCTTCTGTCATCCTTTTCCAGGACCTGTACTCTCGCCCCTTCCCCACCCACTCCAGAGTCTTTTACTTAGGTGCAGTACACCAACTCCTGTTCAGGTTCTACTTGTGTTTTCTCTTCTTTTTGGATGGGTATGTTTGGTTCCTCAGAATATATCCCCAGGAGAGGAATTGCAGGATCATAGGGTATGTCCATTTCTAGATTTCTGAGAGTTCTCCAGACTGCTCTCCACAGAGGTTGGACCAATTTACATTCCCACCAGTAGTGCAGGAGGGTTCCTTTGTCCCCACAACCTCTCCAGCATTTGTTGCTGCTATCTCTTTTGATGTATGACACTCTCACAGGAGTGAAGTGATATCTCATTATTGTCTTTATTTGTATTTCTCTGACAATCAGTGACTTGGAGCATTTTTTCATATGTTTGTCTGCCTTTCAGATCTCTTCCATGGTGAGTATTCTGTTCATATCATCTCACCATTTTTGGATGGGGTCATCTTTCTTGGATCTGTAGTCTCTCCACCCCACAGTCTTTTACTTTGGTGCAATACACCCAATTCTAGTTCAGGTTCTACTTGTGTTTTCTCTTCTGATCTTGTTTTTCAACTTCTGCCTGAGAGTGAGGTCATCCCATATTCATCCTTCTGTTTCTGACTTAGAAGCTTTTTAATTTGATGTAGTCCCATAGGTTTATACTTGCCTTAGTCTTCTTTGTAATTGGATTCATTTCATAGAAGATGACTTTAAAATTTAAATGTAAGAGAGTTCTGCCAATATATTCCTCTAAATATCTGATAGTTTCTGGTCTAACATCCAAGTCCTGATCCACTTGAAATTCAATTTTGTGTTTGGTGAAATATAGTGGTTCAGTTTCATTCTTTTACATGTTTCAACCCATTTTTTCTAACATCATTTGTTGAAGAGACTCCCCTCTCCCCATTTAATAGTCTGGGCACCTTTGTCAAAGATGAAATGTCCATAGGTGTGGGGGTAAGAGCAACAATTTTAGTCCTAGAGAGAACAAACTAATTTTTAAAAATTTTTTATTATTTTTTTATTTAAGAAAGGATTAATTAATAAAACCATAGGGTAGGAGGGGTACAACTCCACACAATTCCCACCATACAATCTCCATATCCCACCCCCTCCCCTGATAGCTTTCCCATTTTCTATCCCTCTGGAAGCATGGACCCAGGGTCATTGTGGGTTGTAGAAGGTGGAAGGTCTGGCTTCTGTAATTGCTTCCCCGCTGAACATGGGCGTTGACTGGTCAATCCATACTACCAGTCTGCCTCTCTCTTTCCCTAGTAGGGTGGGTCTCTGGGGAAGCTGAGCTCCAGGACACATTGGCGGGGTCTTCAGTCCAGGGAAGCCTGGCCGGCATCCTGATGACATCTGGAACCTGGTGACTGAAAAGAGAGTTAACATACAAAGCCAAACAAATTGTTGAGCAATCATGGACCCAAAGCTTGGAACAGTGGAGAGGAAGTGTTAGGGGGGTACTCACTGCAAACTCTAGTGTACTTCTGCTTTCAGGTATATATTTTGCAGTAGTTTATGGATACGTGTGAACATATGCTCTCTCTCACAGAAACGGGTATATATATCTAGGTTTTGGGACTTTGTTAGAAAGTGAACCACCTGAGATGGAATTAGAGTATACTATGAAAGGAAAGGTCTCACCCGAGTAATGAAGCTGAAGGGTTGTCATTCCACACGTGAAGTCTATGGACACAGTCTGAAGTGAAGCATGTTGAGGTGGCAATCGTTGTGTTGGTTAGGTTGGATGCAATAATATTTGATATGGATTGGGAGAGGCATACGGGAAAGTGGGCCCTATCCAAGGGTTCCAGGACTGGGGGAAGTAGAGGCTCTATAGTGGAGATGTGAGGTTCCTGCTGTCTTAGGGTTCAAAAAGACTATGGATAGTTAATGTTATCATCACATTATTAGGTAATTGGGTTAACTTTGAAAAGTCCTTTTGTTAGGGTTTGCTGTACAGTACCCAGTATCTTGTATATAGCTGTGCTATTGGTTGCTTCTGAGCTACTTGGTCTAGGCTTTTGAGAGAGTCTGCATATCAATTACACAGCCTATATATTGAAAAGATTCAGTTTGTGTTTTGAAAAACTTTGAGACATACAATTAATTTTCCCCCTCTCATATTAATTAACTAGTGATTTATATGACTACATTTTACTAGGAGTGTACATAAACACCATTCCCACCACCAAAAGACTGTGACCCATCCCTCCCACCCATTCCCACCCCACACTGGCCCAGGAAGCTGCATGTCTACCCCTCACCACAGGGTTTTTACTTTGGTGCCCTACTTACAATTTGGTCAGGTCCTGCTTTTAGTTTCCCTTTCATATCTTCTTAGTCAACTTCTGTTGATGAGTGGGATCATCCCATACTCATCTTTATCTTTCTGACTTAGCTCACTTAACATAATTCCTTCTAGCTCTGTCCAAGATGGGTCAGAGAAGGTGGGTTCATTGTTCTTGACAGCTGCATAGTATTCCATTGTGTATATATATACCACAGCTTTCTCAGCCACTCATCTGTTGTTGGGCACCTGGGTTGCTTCCAGGTTTTAGCTATTATGAATTGTGCTGCTATGAACATAGGAGTACACACCTCTTTTTGTTTGGGTGTTATGGAGTCCTTGGGATATAACCCCAGGAGAGGAATTACTGGATCATATGGCAGGTCCATGTCTAGTTTTCTGAGAGTTTTCCAGACTGCTCTCCACAGAGGCTGGACCAATTTACATTCCCACCAGCAATGTAAAAGGGTTCCTCTGTCCCCACAACCTCTCCAGCATTTGTTTCTGCTGTCCTTTTTGATGTATGCCATTCTTACAGGAGTGATGTGGTATCTTAGTGTTGTCTTAATTTGCATTTCTCTGACAATCAGTGACCTAGAGCAGTTTTTCATATGTTTGTTAGCCCTTTGGATCTCCTCTGTAGTGAATGTTTTGTTCATATCCTCTGCCCATTTTTGGATGGGGTCATTTGCTTTTTTGGTGCTAAGTTTGCTGAGCTCTTTATATATTTTGGTGATTAGTTTCTTGTCTGATGTATGGCATGTGAAGATCTTCTCCCATTCTGTGAGGGGTCTCTTTGTTTGTTTAATAGTTTCTTTGGATGTGCAGAAGCTTTTCAATTTGATGTAGTCCCATTGGTTTGTTTCTGCTTTAGTGTTCCTTGCAATTGGGTTTGATTCATCAAAGATGTCCTTGAGGTGTAGGTGGGAAACTGTTTTTTTTTTTTTTTTTCCTCCTCCAGGGTTATTGCTGGGCTCGGTGCCTGCACCATGAATCCACCGCTCCTGGAGGCCATTTTTTTCCCTCTTTTGTTGCCCTTGCTGTAGCTTCGTTGTGGTTATTATTATTGCCCTTGTTGACGCAATTCGTTGTTGGATAGGACAGAGAGAAATGGAGAGAGGAGGGGAAGATAGAGAAGGGGAGAGAAAGATAGACACCTGCAGATCTGCTTCACCGCCCGTGAAGCGACTCCCCTGCAGGTGGGGAGCCGGGGGCTGGAACCGGGATCCTTACGCCGGTCCCTGCGCTTAGTGCCACATGCGCTTAACCCACTGCGCCACCACCCGACCCCCGGGAAACTGTTTTACCAGTGTTTTCCTCTAAGTATTTGATTGTTTCTGGTCTGACATCTAGGTCTTTGATCAATTTGGAGTTGATTTTTGTTTCTGGTGAGAGAAAGTGGTTTAATTTCATTCTTCTGCATGTTACAACCCCGTTTTCCCAGCACCATTTATTGAAGAGAGCCTTCTTTTTCCATTCAATCCTTTGGGCCCCCTTATCAAAGATTAGATGTCCATAGGTGTGGGGCAAACTAATTTTTTTTAAAAAATTATTTCTTTATTGGGAGATTAATGTTTTATAGCAGCAGTAAATACAATAATTTGTGCATGAATAACATTTCTCATTTTTCCACACAACCATACAACCTCCAATAGGTCCTCTGACATCCTGTTCCAGGACCTGAACTCCCTCCCCCCCAACTCAGGGTTTTTTTTAAAAATTTTTTAAAAAATATTTATTTTATTTATTTATTCCCTTTTGTTGCTCTTGTTGTTTTATTGTTGTAGTTATTATTGTTGTTGTTGTTGGATAGGACAGAGAGAAATGGGGAGAGGAGGGGAAGACAGAGAGGAGGAGAGAAAGATAGACACCTGCAGACCTGCTTCACCGCCTGTGAAGCGACTCCCCTGCAGGTGGGGAGCCGGGGTTCGAACCGGGATCCTTATGCCGGTCCTTGTGCTTTGCGCCACCTGCGCTTAACCCATTGCGCTACAGCCCGACTCCCCCAACTCAGGGTTTTTTTTACTTTGGTACAACACACCAACTCAAGTCCAAGTTCTGCTTAGTTTTTTTTCTTCTGATCTTGTTTTTATTTCTGCCTATGAATGGGATCATCCTATATTCATCCTTCTGTTTCTGACTTATTTCACTTAACATGTTTTCCTCAAGCTCCATTCAAGATGTGCTGAAAATGGTGAAATCACCATTTTTACTCTGAAGATGTCCAATAATTCTAGTTTATTTATCTCTTCATTTAGCTCCTTCGTTTCTTTATTGATTTTCTGTCTGGATGACCTGTCAAGTTGAGAGCATGGAGTGTTTAAGTCCCCTACTATTACTGTGTTTCTATTAATATATTGTTGTGGCTCTTTCAGTAGATGTTTGATGTATTTAGATGACCTCTCCTTGGGTGCATAGATGTTGATAATCATTAAGTCCTCCTTATTGATGGATCCTTTGAGCATTAAGTAATGTCCATCCCTATCTTTTCAAATTTTATATATTTTAAGGTCTATCATGTCAGATATGAGCCTAGCTATTCCTGCCCCCCCCCTTTTATTTTGCAGTCCATTAGGCTTGTATGGTAGTTTTCCATCCTTTCACTTTGAGACTATGTTTGTCTTGTTGAGTTAAGTGATATTCCTGCAGACAACATATGGTTGGGTTGTGCTTTCTGATCCATCTTCCTACTCTGTGTCTTTCAATAGGTGAATTCAGGCCACTGACATTTATTGATATTATAGACTGAAGATATTTTAATGCCACTATTGTAGATTTTCAGAGTGTTCTGTCTGATATTTGGCATGTTTATGGTGATCTGAATGTTTATAGGAGACTTTTCAGAACTTCCTTCAGGGCAGGCTTGGTGATAGTTGATTCCTTCAACTGTTGCTTGCCTAAGAAGGTTTTTATGCCTCCATCTAGTCTGAATGACAGTCTAGCAGGATACAGTAGTCTTGGTTGAAAGCCTTTATCATTGAGCACTTGATAGATATCTTGCCATTCTCTTCTGGCCTGTAGTGTTTGTGTGGAGAAGTCTGCTGCTAATCTTATGGGTTTTCCTCTTTAGATGACTTTTTTTTTCTCTTGCAGGCTTCAGGATCCCTTCTTTATCCTTATTCCTTTCCATTTTAAATATGATGTGTCTTGGTGTTTTTAAGTCTGGGTTAATTCTGTTTGGGATCATCTGGGCTCCTTTTACATTTATGCCTTTTATGTTGTCTAGACTAGAGAAGTTCTCAGCTATTATGTCCTGGAGAATGCTTTCTTCCCCTCCTTCTTTTTCTTCCTTTAAGCAAATAATGCATGTATTATTTCTTTTGAAGTCATCCATAGGTCTCCTTTGTTGTTTTCAGTATATCTTAATTTTTTTTTTGAGATTTCTTACTTCTTTTTTAGTTGTCTCTAGTTTGTCCTTGATCTTGCTAATTCTGTTTTCTGCCTCATTTATTCTATTCTCTCTCCCTCCTACTGTTTTCTGGACTTCATCTATTTTGTTACCCTGTTCTGATACTCTTTTAGCTTGTTCAGCTAGTGTGTTCTTAGCTCAGCTATTTCAGCTTTCAGCTCTCTAATAACCTTGAGGTAATCAGTGTTTTCTTCCAGAGTCTCATTTGTTGTTTCTGCATTTCTGATGACAATTCTTTCAAACTGTTTACTCACTCCTGTGATTATTTCCTTAACTAGTGTTTGGATGTTGATCTCATTATGTTGTGCTTCACCCTTTGGGGGGCTTTGATCTGGACCCTTGTCCTGGTTCATTTCCCCAATATTTCTTCTTGTTGGTTTAACCATTCTATATAATATGTTATGAGGTCCCTCTCTCAGTACTTTTCAAATTACTGATCACTCTTGCCTTGATTGACTTGTGTCTAAATAAGGTAATTAAAGGGTTCACAGTTGTGGAAATTAACTGTTGTTTCAATATTATTTCAGTCTCTGAGTTGTAATACAGTGGCTGTTAAAACCTTTTTTGTTCTTTTTCTTCCCTGTAGGCTATGGGAGCCTGAGGGCTTTTAAACTGTAAGTAGGCTTCTTAGCTTAATCACTCACTCCTGACCAAGAGATAAAGCAGGGTGGGGGAGAGATAGCACAGTGGTTATGCAAAGAGACTCCCACACTCCAAGGATCCAAAGCTCCTGGCTCAATTCAGCTTTTCTGCCAAGCTGGGCAGCACTGCTGGACCCTGTGAGTGTCTAAACAAGTCCCATTTATAGTCTGTAGGTTCTGAGGTAATTATTCACCATATTCTCATCAGGAGAAAATTGTAGAAATGTTTCCACTATACAGCCCCACTGCTTGCCCATCGAGGTGTAGCTCTTCTCCTGAGTTTACTGGTCAGTTCTCTGTTCCCAGATGTCAGCACAGAGACATCCCCTGCTGCTCCAGCCTCTGAGGGCAGTAGCAATGGAGACTCACAGCTGCATTTGGTGAGTCTTAGGGGAGTCCTCTCTTCCCTTCAGCAGTCTTTTTGTTGGTAAAACAGACTGGAGGTGGTGCCTGAGTTGGTAATCTGCTGGATTGTTACCTGTTACCAGCTGCTCAATATCTCCTTAGGCTCCTCTCTGTCCAGGAGCCACACATGTTTGCACTTACCAGTGATTCAGTGGGTTCCTGAAGTTGTTCTAGTACTGCCTTGTTGCAGTCCCAGGTGATCTTTGGTATCCCTAGTTGATCCGGGAGAGGAGAGGAGAGAAACACAGCTGTTGCTACTCCATCATCCCTCCCGAGACATTTCTTTGTAGACTTACCAGCTGTCGTGTGAGTACACATATATGGTCCCCAATTATTGTATTTTTTAGTCATATAAGTCAGCCTTAGTGTAGTTGAAAAATGCTAGCATTACTTATATCTAGACTTTAATTATTATAGTGAACCTGTGAATTTCATTTTTAATTTTTAAAATTTTATTTATTTTTGGCTAGAGACACAGAGAGATTGAGAGGGGAGCATGAGATAGGGAGAGAGATAGAGAGATATATGCAGACCTGCTTTACCACTCATGAAGCTTTCCTCATGTAGCCAGGAACCAGGGGCTTGAATCTGCCTAGGTCCTTGTGTATTGTAATGTGTATGCTTAATCAGGTGCACTGCTGTCTTGCCTCCAGAATTATATTTTCTAAAAGCATGTTTATTTTTATTTTATTTAAAACTTTGCTCCAGGGTTATCTCTGGAGCTTTTTGACTACATGAAGACTCCACTGCTCCTGGTACCTTTCTGTCTTCCATTCTTTCTCTCTTCCTTCTTTCCTTCCTTCTTTCCTGCCTGCCTTTCATCCTTCCTGCCTTTCTCTCTTTCCTTTTCTTCTTCCCTCCCTCCCTCCCTCTCTTTCTCTTCTTTCTTTCTGATAGAGACAGAGGAGAAAGACAGGCATCTCTAGCACTGTTCCACTGCTTATCATACTTCCTCCCTGTGCGTGGAAACCAGGGGCTTGATGTTTATTGTAGCTTTGTTTTCAGTAATCAAGGGTTAGGAATAACCTGTGTGCCCATCAATAAAATATATTGTTTTTGTGTATTTCTCATGCTTTTTCATCTCCTTTTAAGTCTTTGATTGACAATAATGTCTGTCAACCTTCCATGGCTGTAATCTTCTCTTTTAGTTTTCTTTTTTTTTTAAATAGGCTTCATTTAATTGTCTGACATAAGAACATAATTCTCGATATTGAGATTTAATTATCCCAATAATATTCACTAAATAACAATGTCTTTCCTAATTTGTATTCCTTCTGGTTATCATTGTTAGTGAATATCTAGAATAAACAACTCCATTTCATTTTTTAAGGTATTTCACTCATACCTTGTGGTAAGTAAATTCATATCTATGGGTTTTTCTTACAAATTGCTTATTTGTGAAACTAATTTACAATTTTCATAAAAGTCAAGTATTATTTTTCTTTTAAAAAGTATTTTCACCTTTTTAATTGTATTTAAAATATCAATGGAATTTGCTCTAGTACATTTTTAAGTAAGATGAATTACAAGTGAAAATTTGACATTCCTATTATTAAGCTAAATCTCTAATATTTTGTGCAAACTGTGATTATTACTATGGTCTTTAAATGTACCCCTTCTTCAAGCTGGGAAAATTATTCTTAGGTTCAATCAAGACAATATTTTGTGTTCAAATATTTTTTTGCTAGTCATTACTATTTTATTTTAATATGATTATCAATAATCATTGATGACTTATTTTTAGATGTTTGTACTCATTTTATTTTTCTTCCCTTCCTGCCTTCTCTTTCTTTCCTTCTATGCTCTCATCTTTTTCTTCTCTGTTCTTTCTTCTTCTGTTTTAATGCTGATTGATGTAGTTTTATTTTTGATACTTACCTTTAACTTGAAAAACAAAAATTCATATTTATTTATAAATATCTTCATAAACATATTGTCTTTCCCAGTTTTGGAAGCATTTTTACATGTAATAGAACTACTTATCTGAAAGATTTGCAAATTCAATGGTCAGATGAGATTTCCCCTACTTTTCCTTTCTTTTCATGATATTAAAACAGCTTTTCCTATTTAGTTCTGCTGAGGTTTTTTTTTTTTATTTGTTTGCCCTGTTTTCTAAAGATTTATTTATTTACTTGAGAAAGACATTATGCTGAGAAAATAGCATAATGTTTATTCAAAAAGCTTTTCATGCCTGAGGATCCAATGTCCCAGGTTCTATCTCTAACACCACCACAATCCAGAGCTGAGTGGTGCTCTGATAGGAGAGAGAGAGAGAAAGAGAGAGAGAGAGAGAGAGAGAGAGAGAGGAGCAGACTATCAATCTGGTACTTATGATGTTGCATATCAGACTCAGGACCTTATACTTGAATGTCCAGTGCTTTATCCACTGCACCAAGCTCCCTTGTCCCCCAATCATGCTGTTCCTCCCTCTCCCCTATACTATAAGGCTATTACAAATCTCCTAAAAATATACTTGGAGTAATGCCTTTCACCATTTAGTAGTTTGGTTCCCTTTGTCAAAGATTAATTGGCCATAGATGTGCAGGCCTATTTCTGGATCTTCAATTTTATTCCCCTGGTCTGTGTGTCTATTTTTGTTCCAGTATCAGGCAGTTTTAACTACAGTACCTCTGTAATGTAGCCTGAGGTAAGGTAACATAATGCCTCCAGTCTTGTTCATGTGTTTTTCAGGATTGCTTAGGCAACCCTGGGGATATTTTTTGGTCTCAGATAAATTTTTATAACTTTTGTTCTATTGCTTTAAAGAAATTTGTTTGTTGTATTGCACCAAAGTAAAAGACTCTGGGGTGGGTGGGAGGGAGAGTTCAGGTCCTCGAACATGATGGTAGAGGACCTAGTTGGGGTTGTATTGTTATGTGGAAAACTGAGAAATGTTATGCATGTACAAACTATTGTATTTACTGGCGAGTGTAAAACATTAATCCCCCAATAAGGAAATTAAAAAAATATGTTGGTATCTTGATGGAGATGGCACTGAATTTGTATATTGCTCTGGGTAGAATGGTCATTTTGATGATGTTAATTGCTCCAAATCATGAGCATAGAATGTCTTTTCATTTTTTTTTTTGAATTTCTATTTCTATTTCCTTGAGGAATGATTCATGGTTTTAAATGTGAAGGTTCTTCATTTCCTTTGTCAACTTTATTCACAACTATTTTTTTGTTTTGTTCTGCTATAGTGAAGAGTATTGATTTCTGTATATTTTCTTCTTCTGAATTGGTGTTTGCATAGAAGAATACCATTGATTTTTATATATTGATTTTTTAGCCTGCCACTTTACTATATTGTTCAATAATATCCAGGAAGTTTTTTTTTTTACCGGATTATTTAGGGCTATGTATATTTGCAATCATGTCATCCACAAATAGGAACACTTTGACTTATTTTCCAATCTGCATCCCTTTGATTTCTTTCTCTTGGCTGGTTGCTGTGGCTCAGACTTCCAAGGCAATGTTGAATAGTAGTGGAGACAATGGACAGTCCTGCCTTGTACCTGACTGCAGAGGGAAGGCTTTTAGTTTCTCATCACTGAGTATGATGTTGGCTGTTGGCTTGCTGTGTATCATTTCAACAAGTTTGAGGAATTTCCTATCTATCCCTATTTAAAAGAAAAATGTTTTTATCATGAAGGGAAGTTGGACCTTGTCAATGACTTTCTCTCCATTTATTGAATTGATCATGTGATTTTTAGTTTTATGTTTGTTGACATGGTGAATCATGATTATTGATTTATGTATGTTGAACCAACCTTGCATCACTAGGATAAAACCTACTTGATCTTGGTGCATATTTTTCTTAATGTGCTGCTGTATGCGACTGACTAGAATTTTGTTGAGTATGGGTCTGTGTGTTACTGAGTTCTCTGTCACAAAAGGGTAGCTATTCTGTGTTCTGCACATGCTCTGGGTAGGGAGATTGGATTACCTGCAGAAATACTGGCCTGCAACCTGTTGGTCCTGGTTCTGGAAAAGTTTTCTTTAGGAAGCAATGAAGTAAGAATCTCTGGGTAGACAAGTTAGTCTACAATCCTAGGGACAGAGTTTCATTGATAGGTTCAAGACTTAGTGGTGGTGGTAACTACGCCCAGGTAACAATATTCTTTTTTTTTATTTACTTAAGAAAGGAGACATTAACAAAACCATAGAAAAAGAGGGGTACAATTCCGCACAATTTCCATAATCCTATCTCCATATCCCATCCCCTCCCCTGATAGCCTTCCCATTCTCTATCTCTCTGGGAGTATGTTTAAAATCTTTTGGTACCTCACTTTGCCTCAGGATAAAGTCTACAATCCTTAACATGGCCCATATTGCCACATATTTGACCTCTGTCTGTGAACATAGCATTATTTTCATATCTTCCTCTCTCTTTTCTTTCTTTTTAATAGAGATAGAAATTAAGAGGGAAGTGGTGGTATAGAGATTAAGAGACACACGTAGCACTGCCTCACTACTTGTGAAACTTTCCCCTGAAAATGGGGACTGATAGCTTAACCTGAGGTCCTTGTGCACTGCAATGTGCCTCTAGTAGACACATCACAGCCTGGCCCCAAAGTATACTCTTGTCTCAGTAGCAACATGAGGAACATGTTGGATTCACCTCTCCAAGTCATCACACGTATAGTTTCCCTTCTTTGTCATTATTTTCCATTTTATTGGATAGGACAGAGAAATTGAGAGGGGAGGAAGAGATAGAGAAGGCAAGAGAAAGATAGACACCTGCAAACCTGCTCCACTGCTTGTGAAACATCCCTCCAGCTGGTAGGGAACCAGTGTCTGGAACCTGGATCTTTGTGCAGGTCCTTGTGTGCCACCACCCAGCCCCATGCCATGCTTCTTTTTCCTGCTACCTGCCTTCACTCAGCTATCTCCCACTTAATATTCAGATTTCCATTTTTTCCTGACCTCACTTGTTGCATTCCATATTAGGAATTTTTGTTGTTAGTTCTCAGAGCCTCGATAGGCAAGACTGGCCAGCTCCTCATGGGGTGCGAGCACTTCCACACTACGATCATCATCTCTGGCATTATGCTATTCCACTGCAGAATACTGTGCCCCAGTATGGTTCCGTAGCCCCCATGTCCACTTGGTCGACTCCAAATTATATTCCTCCATGAGGATAATTTCTAGAACCATCCGTTCCACCCCGGTTCCATGACTGCCAGTTCTTAGCAACATCGCCCCGCCAGATATTCATTGGGATGCGGCATCATCTAAGTTCATTTCCCACATCTATGCTCAACCGGACCTGCCAATATACGCGGATATCTTCACCCACCCTGTCCAACGCTTGACGTCTCGTCATCCAATCTGGTCCCCTACGCCTACACTGAACTTCTCTGTTCCAGACTCTTGGAAACAGAGTTGGCAGTCAGCTGAGGTAAAGAACAAACACCTCATCACAGACCCCTGCAAGCGTCAACCTGGCTTTGACCTAGCACGTTATGATTGGGCCCTCCTCAATCGCTATCGAACAGGCCATGGCCGGTGCGCCGCTATGTTCCATCGCTGGGGAGCCAGAGACGACCCGAACTGCCCCTGCGGCTTCAGACAGACTATGACCCACATAGTCAACGACTGCCACCTCTCCAGATTCAAAGGAGGTCTCGAAACTTTACATCAGGCTCAACCTGATGCTGTTGACTGGCTACGGAAGAAGGGCAAACGCTAGAAGAAGAAGAAGAGCCTCGATACTCTCCTTTACACACCTCTCCACACTTGGCTGTGTGTATGTATGCTTTATTGCTTTACTATTGGTTCATACTTTATTATTATTTGCTTTTTTCTCATAAGACGTCAAGAGCTTTGTAGTCAGGAACTGTGTTGTTCTTTTCTTCCAGTATACCGCCAGTCCAGCTGCTGCACACTAAATTTTTGTGCAAATTAGAAAAGACTTCTCTCCTAGCAGATGAGTTGCAAAAGATTTTTTCTGTTTTATGTATGAAGCACATACCAAGATTCAAGTTCAGGCTATAATTTCAACAGTGACTTGAATCTCTTGATCAAGTATGTAATCTTTTTGTGCAAAGCACAGAATACACAGCTATATACAATGGCCTTGAAAAAAAAGTTATGTGCTTTGCAGAACTTATGAAAAGAAGATTCCCACAAGTAGATTTGATCTAATCAGTGAGAAATGGAATGTGAAGTGATTATGCTTAGTGAAGCAAAGAGATGAAAGACAACTGCTGAATTGCTTTGCTTATATGTGGAATATAGAGAACACATGAACTTACAAAGAAAAGAAGAAGGAGGAGGAGGAGGAGGAAGAAGAAGGAGAAGGAGAAGAAGAAGCAGCAGAAGCCAATTTATCTCTGAGCCTTCGTGAGAACTGTGGTGGTTATCACTGGGAGCAGGGACTAGAGGGGAGGAGGTGGGGACAGAACTTTGGTGCTGGCTGCTGTAAGCTTATCATCTTGTAAACCATCATTAAATCACTAAGAAGAAATAAAATTAAAAGATAATTTTTAAAAAGTCAGTATTGACTGTTTGTACGAGTTACCAAAATGATAAACTCATTAGCAGTGTTAAAAAAAATATACAAAAAGGTTGCTTACCATCCTATTACAATGAAATGGATAACAGGAGAAGCTGTAAAATCCTTTAGATGAAAGAAACTTCAAAGCAAGTGAGATAGATGTAGTTCATTCACACCTTTTCATTTTAATAGGACTGTCATGTTATTGTGTTAAAATATAATTGGCAACTTTTTCTTCCCTGGTAAATGTATACAAACTAATGGTGCATTTCATAATTTGACAACCTATGATATAAATATTGGCTAGGAATTGTATCAGTTGCAGAAAAGAAAAACTGAACTCCAGTAACATAATCAGATATAGCTTCTCACTTTTATATGCCAAGCAGCAAGGCAGCATATTTGCCTCTTATATGATGTCATCAGTCACAGTTCCCTTCCATTAGCCAGGTTCTTTTCATTTTTCTACTCCGCCTTCCTTTGCATGTGGTATTTTTCCTTTTGGTTCTCTGTGCTCACAATAGTGACTTTTGAATTGTTAAATGACAGTGTTTGACACACAGATTTAATATGAGAGCCTTATCTGTTTACTTCCTCTATATGCTTAAGTTGGATTTTCAGTTTGCTATTTTTCTATTCTTATCAACTGCTATCTATCTATAAGGATGTATTATTTATCTGTGATATTATTTTCTTAATATACCACCATGCTCATTAATTTCATCCTTTAAAATTTTATGGAAAAAAAAGGACTGGCAAGATAATATACCTGAGAGTTTGCCTCCTTTGCCATATATTTGATCCAGATTTTAGTCTGACCCCCATAGCAGCAAGGGCGAGCTTCAGTGCTGTTGTGTTTCCTTTTCTCTCTGTCTGAGAAAGTCAAACTGAGGAAGGGAAGCCTCGATGACAACAATAGCAAAATAATAATAATAATAATAAACAACTCTTGGGCTCAGTTTGGTGTACTGTAGTGTTTATAAATTTATTGGAATCTTTCTGTCTTGCTGTAGTTTTCCTTTCTTCTTTATCTCTCAGAACCTAATTAGCATTTGATGATTTTCTTCTTATCTGAAGTTTCTGGGTTTAGTACCAATCCTACATTGTGCCAATCCAACAATTGTTCTCTGTGATTTTGCTTTCCTCTTCATTGTGTAATATTTTTTATGTTTTTTTATAGAGTAAAAAAAATTAGATTTCCTTTTTGTTTTGGGAGCCTGTCTTTTTTTGTTGTTGTGTTCCTCCTCCCCAACAAATTACAATTATGCTTATTTTTTTCCTCTCTTTTATTGGATAGGAAAGATAGAAATTGAGAGGAGAGGGAGAGATAGAAAAGGAGAGGAAAAGATAGACACAGCAGATCTGCTTCAATCCTCATGAAGTGTTTCCCTGCAGATGGGGAGTGGGGGCCGTGAACCTAGATCTTTGCTCATGGTAATGTGTATGCTTAACTGCCCACTCTCCACAACTTTATTTTTAAAAAAGAATTTTAAATTTATTTTAAATTTAGATTCTTACTACTTTTCAATAGTTTTTAAGGTTTATGTGTTGAGAAGCAAAGAGATAGAGAGATAGAGAGAGAGAGAGAGGGAGAAAGGGAAAAGACAAAACCAGAGAACCACTTTGGTTTATGTGGTCCCAGAGATCAAATCAAACAGTTACATGAATATAAGTCTTGTGCTGTATCTACTGAGGCATATCCTTGGCTCCTAAAGAATTTTTTTTTACTCTCATATTTATTTATGTTTGTTGTCATTGAGGCTTTACTGCTTTTAGTCAACTTTTTATATAGGGAGAACCAGATGGAGGGTTAAGATTCCATAGCATCAAAATTTCCTCTAGTTCAGTGGGAATCTGACTTGAACCAGGGTGATATACATGCGAAGTAGTCACACTATCCAATTGTGCTATCTTGCCAGTTTTATTAGTAGTAGTACTTGTATTATTATTATCATTGATATTAGTTACCAGAGCAATGATCACCTCTGACTTATGACTCTGACTTGGGTGGTCTGGAAATTGAACCTCTGGTGTTTCAGGCATGAACATTTGCTGAATAAACTTCTGTGCTATTTCCCCTGACTCTTCCATTTTTATTTAGATTTTATACTGTTAGTAATTTAACGGTGACATAAAATTACAAGATTTCAGGGGTATATTGTGTGTGTGTGTGTGTATTTCACAGTACCACCAAAGTTCCTATGTCCAGCCCCCTTCCATCTGATAATGCTTCTCAGAAAATTTAAGAGATGCATCTGTTTGTTTGCTATATTATTTTATTTCCAAGTTCATTTGCTCCTGAAGAATTTCTAAAAAAATTTTTTTGACTTGTACTACTGTTTGTAAAATTTATCTGAATATTTAACCTAGAGTAATTGTGTGAAAACAAAAGATATCCAGGGAAAGACTAGAATCTTCTATTTTATTCTGTATCTCTCAGCTTTTGTAAACTACCTTAATCTAAATTATTGTGCTTCTTCTAGAGTTCTATCATTTATTCATCATTGACTAGAGGAGAAATTGGCAAATTATGGCCTGCAGACAAAATCTGGCTCATCACCTGTTTTGTGAATAAAATTTTATGGGAACACAGCCATGCCCATTCATATAATCATTGCCTTTGGCTGCTTTTGTGCAACAAGAACAGAACTGAGCAGCTCTGACAAAAATTATGACTTGAAAAGCCTATAACATTTACTGTATTACCCTTTAAAAATATCAGCTGGCTTAGGATGTAGCTTGGTGGCAGGGCACATGTCTCATTTGTATGAAATCCTGCATTCAGTCTCTGGTACCAAATAAATGAATGAATGAATCAGTCAAATAATAAGAATGCTTGCCACAAAAGAGCTTGTTGACCTCCATAATGGAGTTCATTTATTTGTTTTAAAAAATGTTTTATTTACTCTATTTTAGTGAGTAAGAGATAGAGAGGACGAGAGAGAGGTCAGAGCACTGCTCAGCTCTGGCTTATGGTGGTGCTGGGGATTGAACCTGAAACCTCAGAACCTTAGGCATGAGAGTCTTTTGCATAATCATTATGCTGTTTCCCCAGCCTGAGTTGATTTATTTGTACAGAAACCCCATAAATTATGTATCAGAGTACCACTGAAAGTCACATAACTTAACTTACATCATTTGCTTAAAGTCATATAACTAGTAGGCAACAATGCCAGGATCAGATCCTAAGTCAGGAACTCCATTTCATTATTACACAATGTCTTTTTGCATACATAATGCTATTTAGACCTCTCAAAAATCATGTCATTCCTCTTTTGCATATATGAAAACCAAGGATTAATAACTTGTCCAATTTCATACAGCCAGTGTGTAACTGAGTCAAGATTTGAACCTACATCAGTCTAAAGCCAAAGTCTTAGCACTTTATTCCCAGTTAGTACTGCTTCTTAATATCATCTTGTTAAATTTATCACTTACCCAACTTTTCAAGGAAAAATGATTTAATCATAGCTTAAAAATAGTCATAAAATTAAGAGAGTCCAATTCCTTTTAAAATGTAAGTACAGAGAACAGCTGAGGGGGCTGGTATTGTTTGACAGGTCCATTTTTGACTCTGCAGCACTGGGGTTTTCTAAGCCTTAAAGCATTTGAGGGTATTATTTAACTAACAAAACAGTCATTGCAGAAACTTGTTAAGCCTGAGCTAATTCATTACATTCTAGCACTATTGCCCCTCCCCATTTTTTAGGTTATCAAGCAATAGATGAAAAGTTACTTCTTACACAAGTTCATGTGCTGCATGATTTCATTAGCTTTCACTAAAAAAGAAACAAGATTCTCCCTCCTATGTTTCTTTTTGACCTTTGAACATGTAACACTAAAAAAAGGACTTGTCAGTTTTGTGATGTTTAAAGATTCTCATTTTGTCAACGTACAAATAGTATGTACAGAACTGGTAGGTAGCCCACATTCAAATTGCAGTCTTGAGTTGTAATCGCATATGGCTTTGTGGGAAGGAATTGGCAGTCAGATGGACATTAGAACTGGGAGTTGGTATTAGCAGGAGGAATGGGAAGAGGGGCTGTGATAAAGAAAATAAAGGAACAGAAATTCTTTTTGCAAAATCTTATTGGTATAGGCAAGTAAAGCAATACAGACATGGCTGTGAGGCCACTCCTCACTCATAGGCCATGGGAGGTTATTATTGTTCCTGTTTCACACCTGGAGGAGCAGAGACCTCCTTTGAGGTCTCATCTATGGAAATATGGGCAAAAGAAGGGCTTAGTTAATGAAATTGGCTTACTGAACTGATGTTTAAGCACTTGCTAAACTAAAGACTGCACTAAATCAGTCTCTAAAATGAATTCTTCCATCCCAAGTTGCCTGGCAATGCATTTTGTTTATATGTTGGTTTGCTTTTACCCTGATAAGAGCTATACAAGACAAAATTTTTTACCCTTATTCTTGTCTGTATAAGAGTTATACAGACAAGAATATACTTATGCATTATTTGTTAAACTTCTTTTTTTAAAAAAAAATTATTTCTTTCTTTTCCCTTTTGTTGCCCTTGTTGTCTTTTTATTGTTGTTGCGGTTATTATTGTAGTTATTGATGTCGTCATTGTTAGATAAGACAGAGAGAAATGGAGAGAGGAGGGGAAGACAGAGAAGGTGAGAGAAAGATAGACACCTGCAGACCTGCTTCACCACCTGTGAAGCGACTCCCTTGCAGGTGGGGAGCCAGGGGTTCAAACCTGGACCCTTACTCTGGTCCTTGTGCTTTGTGCCACGTGCGTTTAACCCACTGCGCTACCACCCAACTCCCACTTGTTAAACTTCTAAGAGCTATTATTTTTAGTCTGCAAGTCCAGAGATCAAGGAAAAAAAAAAAAAAAAAAACCAAAGGGAGTTGGGCGGTAGCACAGCGGGGTAAGCGCAGGTGGCACAAATCACAAAAACCGGCATTAGGATCCCGGTTCAAGTCCGGCTCGCCACCTGTAGGGGAGTCTCTTCACAGGCGGTGAAGCAGATCTGCAGGTGTCTATCTTTCTCTCCCCGTCTCTGTCTTCCTCTCCTCTCTCCATTTCTCTGTCCTATCCAACAACTACGACATCAACAACAATAATAACTACAACAACAATAAAAAAAACAAGGACAACAGAAAGGAAATAAATAAATATTTTAAAAAAAACTAAAAAAATACTCTTGGGATAGGGGGGTCCCCTTTTAATTATATTTCTGCATGTCTCCTGCTTTATTTTTTCCCTTCAGGTTGACCTGAATCAAGCCCAGTGGTACCAACAAGTGACAGGTGAAATTCACACTAGCTTGTCTGTCAGGGTTGGGAATCGACACCAATCATTCCCGTGGACTATTTTAGCAAAGGTGTAAAGTTTGCTTTCTTATGTAACTTTGAACTCACTTCCCATGATTTTAAGTGGTTATTTTAACAGAACCCATAATATTTTGCAGAAGGTATGAGGCTGTGATTATACGGACTTTTGAATTTAGTTATATCAGCCTCAACAGTACTGAATGCATTGCTACTGTAGTTGTCATGCATTTTCTTGTGGATAAATACTCAACAGATTGCTTACTCTGTCAGATCCCACAGACAACTGAAAAAAAAATTGGCAGAATCAGTGAGGGAGTCTATTAATAGACTTAATGAGAATGTAATCAGGTGAGGTTTCATTTATATTAAGCAGAATAAACAAAAACATTATTTCATGGGGCAAAAAATTTGATCAGGCCATAGGAATGTAAGGCCAGCCTGATTACTCCTAGTGGTCATCAGCGAAGGTCACTAACCTGCAGGAAAGTAATTCACATGGGCTGGTTTTATGGTTTGTTTTGACAGAAAGTTTTGCTTGAATGTGGTTACAGTGGTGTGGTCAGCTGGTTTGGTGAGTTTCTAGGATTTCTACTACAGTGAACACTGACGCTATTTTTTAATTCATAAAGTTATTGAAATGGGTGACTTAGTTTAGTAGCAGTCAGTAGCAAGAGAACAAATAAAGCACGTACAGCGTGTACTTTTTTGTTGTTGTTATTTTGAAGTGCTAGAGTAATCAAGATGTCTCCTGAGAGTGAGAATACAGAGGCAGATTGTGTCTAGTCATGCTTGGCATTGATACTGTCACAAAATGTCTCAAAATTTTGTGACTGGTACTGAGATGGTATCACCAGGCTTATTCCTTTGAATTTCAGGTGGTTATCAATGAGGTAGTGGTCTGACAATATAAAACCTTAATTTTAGTATTGTACCAAAGCAAAGGACTCTGGGGTAAGAGGGTAGGGAGAGTGGTAGGAGTGGGTGTGTTTGAGAGCCTGGTACATGATGATGGAAAGAAATCTACTTTGGGGGTTAAGAGTGTTTTGTAGACATCTATGATGGCAAGATGAGAAATGATACCTATGTGCCAACAAATGTAATGTAAACCATTAACCTCAAAAGCAAACAAACAAAAAAACCCATTCCCCAGTGTGGCAGGTAATTGACTGGGATTACAGGGAGTATTTCTGGGCACATGGAGAGTCACCAGGCAACAGTCAGAAGAGAAAGCTCTAACATGCTACAGACTTCCTCAGCAGAGTCAGGAAGGGTCAATTTTACACATTTCACAGTGTTTTCTGGGTTGGTGTTAAACTCAACAGTGATGACAAAATAGCATTCATGTCTACCCAGATGTTTCCTGCAAAGTTGAGGAACCTAGAAAATAACTCTGGATTTCTAAGCTATACAATTTGTTGTTATTTTTAAGACTTGGCCGGGGGTAGTGGGGGTGGGGAGAAACCTCAAAAGTCCAAGAAACAAACCATTGTTGGCAAGAATTTGACTTTTGGACTGACTAACATTGTCAATCAGAAGCACTGGCTTCAGTGTGGTGGGACAGATTGAACCATGATCTTTGTAGGATGATACATGATGCAGGGAAAGTCAGCAGATGGTTTACAGTGATGTGTATGAGGTGCTAATAGCAACAGAACCTGGTGCTCACTAGTGCTTAGTCAGCTGAGCCCCACATACTGCACAGATGAGGGAGTAGGTTGTTACAGGGTTGTGTGAGGACAATAGTTGAGACTGAATCCCCACTGGGCAAAGCAGATTTCCCCTAATCTCCTCAATGCTTGGTCACGTGAAGCCCTATAGAGCTTCACAAATGATCTATGCATGTCTCTAATGGTTTTTATGATTACAACCTCCTAGGATAATATCTGAAATCTTCTAGCAATGTTCAGAGCTTATCAAATTAGAAAGATTTCTCTATTTATAGAAGTGGTTTTTAGATACTCACTTTCTAGGATCTTTTTACTCCTTTATGACAGTTTGGCAAGAGAGATAAAACTGGTTGAATTAAATAAAAATACAGATAAAGCTAGATCCTATCCTCAAATATTATGATAAAACCTATTCCATCTCCACCCCACCTTTTCCAACTTGCTGCATTTCATTAGTGATTTTGGCTATAGTGCTATTGAATATCTATGGGCTTAAGTTAAAAATTGAGACTACTTTTTCTCACATAATGAGAAATGAGTTGGTGGATTTGGGTACAGCAGTTAGACAATGGCAGAGCCTACACTGTATGATTCTCTTGACCTTTGATATGGCAAATGCAAAAGAGCTGCTGTAGCTCAAGCTTTTATTTATTTATTTATTTTTAAATTTTTTTTTAGTGAGTGAGAGAACTGTAATAGGAAGTAGGTGAGGAGGGTATCTAAGTCTAAGTAGACACTATTTCATTAGGAACTTTATATTGACTCACTATAGACTATTGTGTATTTTTGCTTTCAGGTAAATATTATGTCCTAATTTATGGATACATGTGAATGTATGCTCTATCTTATGGGACCCGGTCTATATCTAGGTTTTGGGATTCTGTTAGGAAGTGAACCTCCTGGAATGGAATTTGAGAATCCTATGAAAGGAAATGTCTTACCTGAGTAGTGAGGGTGAAGGGTTGACATTCCATGTCTGATGTCTCTGGACACAGTCTGAAATGAAGCATGCTGAGTTGGTACTCGTTGTGTTGATTAGGTTGGGATTAGTGGATGCAATATCATTTGGTATGAATTGAGAGAAGCATGCAGGAAAGTGAGCCCCACCCTAGAGGTTCCAGGACTGGGGGAAATATAGGCTCTATAGAGGAAGCAGGAGGTTCCTGCTGTCTTAGGGTTTAAGAAGGCAATAGACAGTTATTGCTATAATCATATTATTTGGCAATTGGGTTAACTTGGAAATATCCCTTTGTTAGGATTTTCTGTATCATACACAACATCACCATAATTTATGTCCTTTGACATTATTTGTATATAGCTGTGCCACTGGATGCTTCTCTTCTCCCTGGTCTAAGCTTTTTAAGAGGGTCAAAATATCAAAGACAGCCTATGTATTAAAAAGACTCAGTCTGTGATATAAAAGGTTTGAGACACAAGTTTGTGATATAAAAGGATGGGACACAGTCTTTTTGTGGTGGGAATGGTGTTTATGTACAATCCTATCAATTTGTAGTCATATAAATCACTAGTTAATTAATATGAGAGGGAAAAAATTGGTTGAATAGCTCAAGCTTTTCTATCTATAAGAAAGAACAGAAAGTGAGGAAGAATGCCAGAACAACTTTCAAGCAGTTTCCTGTGAAAGCATTTGCCTGTTTTTCTTATGTCTCAATTGGACTAGTTAACCAATTCCAGTTACAAGGAAGGATTTGTAGTAGGAGATAAGGTAGAGATGTAGCTCTCCAGTAGAGTGTACTCATCTCGTGATTAAGGCTCTGAGTTCAACCCCTTGAGCACCCCTCCATCTCTCAAAATGCTAAAAACTATAATAAGGGGGGTGGGAATTAGACGATGTTAGGGAAGCTTTAGGCTAGCATTTCAAAGTCTGCCACAATTAACTTCTGGAAAAATTATTGGTTCTGACTAGTTGACTACCGCAATTGAGATGACATGACATTCTGTCTCTAATGTGAGATATGCATTGGTGGAAATGTTTACACAATTTTGGTTCTGAGGATGGTAACCTAAGCATACTTCTTCATAAAGTGAGAAACTCACTCAAGATGAAAGTTTAGGTAATCAAAATCTAGACTTTGAATCCAGAAGACATAATCGGCGATTCATTTTCAGTAATGCTAACCTGGAGATCCTTTATAGAGCATATCTTTGTGCTCTAATAGTTCTATATTCAACAATGAGTTAAAATCTTTTGGAAGTTATCACAGAATGAAAATTCACTCAGTTCAGTCCACAGCTTCCCAGGGAGGAATAGATGGATACCCAGGTAACTTGGTGATTTGCAGTGCAATTGTGATAAACAAATTTCTAAGTGTTCTTCCCAGGATTGACCCAAAGGGAAATAAATATAAACAGTGTGCCAGTGATTATAAAAACTACTTAGAGACAGAGTAAGAAAACTAGATTTTCACTCTAACTTCCACTTTTCAACTGTGTGACCCTCAGCAGGTCAGGGATGCCTGTGGGATTTAATTTCCACATTTGTGAAATGATGAATTTGGATTAGGAAATCTCTTTTAAATATAAGAGATAATGATATTCCTATAAAGGCTTAGCTTGAATTTGTACATTTAATTAGCTTGACTATGGAATAGATGTCTCGAGGGTTGAATTTCATCCGTTAAAACTGAGTCAATCACCATGGGGTTGGTGGGGGGAGTGGCAGTATTCTGCTTTTTATGTAGAAGTTCCTTTTCCTGCATTCCATATCGTTTTGAAAATGACCAACTTGACTGACTATAAAAACAAATGAGTCTGAAATTAATTGATGGTATTGAGTATGTAAAATCAAGTACTTGTTAAAAACTATAACCTCCAACTAAATTCTGCCCAACAGTCATCAAAAGCTCCATTGAGGCTGTATTTATGCACTGCAGAATCTACATTTTGAGTCTAGATTTTCCTGATATATGCATTTAACTGCTGAACATCTCTGCAGAGATAGTCCTTCCAGTGAGCTTAAAATGGAATTATTTCTTTCTCAAATCTGGTTCTCTTGAGTTGTCTAGCTCAGTGAATGGGTTCTCTAGCCAGGCTCATTGAGCTTCTCTTTTAAGTATCTCTGCATACCCAAACCTCTTTCTTCCTCCACTGTTGTGATTTTGGTGAGGCCAAGTAGTCATGTGATTTTCCACAGCAGCCACCTACTGGATTCTCCTATTCTATTCTCCCATTGTAATCCATTATCAAACATTTCCTAAAATGCAAATGTAATTATGCTTTTATTCAGCAAACATTTATTGAATGTTTCCTGTATGTCTGGCTCTGTTTTGATTCCCAAGTGACTAGCATACAGAACAAATTCCCTGCTTGCATACCCTGCTTGCATAGAACCTACACTGTAGAAAAGATAGGCAGTAAACATAATGACAAATGATATGTACTAAATTGATGGGGAAGGGTAGGGTAAGTGCTATCTATAATAAAAAGAAATGAAGACCCCACACCTTTGAAGATCTAATTTTTGAGAAGGGGGCCCAAACTACTATATGGAGTAAGGAGAGTCCCTTCAGCAAATGGTGTTAGAAAAATTGGGTTGAAACAGGCAGAAGAATGAAGCTGAAGCACTACATTTCACTACACACAAATGCAAAATCCAAATGGATCAAAGACTTGGGTGTTAGACCAGAAACTATCAAATACTTAGAGGAAAATATTGGTAGAACTCTTCTTCATCTAAGTTTTTTTTCTTGTATATCTTTTATTTTATTAGTGTTTATTATTTTTATTTTATTTATAAAAAGGAAACATTGACAAAACCATAGGATAAGAGGGGTACAACTTTGAACAATTCCCATCACCAGAACTCCATAACCCATCACCTCCCCTGACAACTTTCCTATTCTTTATCCCTCTGGGAGTATGGACCCAAGGTCATTGTGGGATGTAGAAGGTGAAAGGTCTGGCTTCTGTAATTGCTTCCCTGCTGAACATGAGCCATACTCCCAGCCTGCCTCTCTCTTTCCCTAGTAGGGTAGGAATCTGGGGAAGCAGAGCTCCAGGACACATTGGTGGGGTCGTCAGTCCAGGGAAGTCTGCTCGGCATCATGCTAGCATCTGGAACCTGGTGGTTGACAAGGGAGTTTTCTCATCCAAGTAGGTGAGGAGGGTATCTAAGTCTAAGTAGACACTATTTCATTATGAACTTTATATTGACTCACTGCAGACTATTGTGTATTTTTGCTTTCAGGTATATATTTTGCCCTAATTTATGGATACATGTGAACATATGCTCTATCTCATGGGACCTGGTCTATATGTAGGTTTTGGGACTTTGTTAGGAAGTGAACCACCTAGAATGGAATTAGAGGATCCTATGAAAGGAAAGGGTCTCATCTGAGTAATGAGGCTGAAGGGTTGACTCCATCTAAGTTTTATAGGTATCTTCAATGACACAAGTCCAATTGCAAGGCAGACAAAAATTAAAAAAAATAAACCAATGAAACTATATCAAATTAAAAGGCTTCTGTACATATCTTTACTTATTTCTTTCAGCATAATCACCTCTAGTTCCATCCATTTGTTTATGCTTAGCAAAATAAGTAAAGCAATGAAAAACAACTACCAGACGGCTTCACTCATATATGGAATCTAAAGATATGATTTACATGAACTTGCAAAAATAAATAAATAAAATCCGAACAAAGCAGACGCAAGCAAACTGTTTGTGAGACTTATGAGAACTATGGTGGTTATCTTTGGAAGGTGGAAGGGTGGGGATATAGAATTTTGGTGGTGTGTGTGGTATGGAACTATAAATTGCAATCTTACAATCTTGTAACAAACTATTAATAATAATTGAAAAAAATGAAAGAAAAAAAAACAGCTTCTGACAGCATGTAGCATATACCAGAGCACTGCTCAGCTTTGGTTTATGGGTGGTTGAACCTGGAAATTTGGAGACTCGAGTATGAGGTTCTGTTTGCATAAACATGATGCTATCTCCCCAGCCCAAGAGTGTTGATTTTTGAAACATGATCAAGATCACATGACTTCCCTGATTAAAAACTTTTCAAATAAAAAAAAACTTTTCAATAGTAGGGCCAGGTGGTGGCACACCAGCTTTATTGCACATATTTACTGCTATGTAGTAAATAAAGTGGTCCCTGAACCTCACTTCTCCAGAGCCTACCTTACTAAGGAAAGATAGAGAGGAAAGATAGATAGATACAATATGGTTATACTAGTCAATGCCCATGTGCAGTGGAGAAGTGATTACAGAAGTCAGAACTCCTTCCTTCTGCACCCCAAAAAGAATTTTGGTCTGTACTTCCAGAGTGGGAAATGTTAGGGGAAGATGACCAGAGGGCTCTGAACACTGAGTTCTGTGGGGATCTTCCTCACCACTGAGAGAGAAGAGAATCTGTAGTAGAAGACCTGAGAAAGTGTGGCACTGTTTCCCTTTTCAGAGAGGGAAGAGGAAAAAGGAAGGTCACTTGAAAGTTGTAATAGGTGTAAGTGTGGTTTAGAGGGAAGTGAGGGCAGGCTTTAGAAGTAAAACACACACACCCCCACCACCACCGGAAAAATGGGCATCAACTTCTATATGGGGTCAGTCATTCATCTTTGCTCAAAGGGCCCACGTGCTTCTCTGGTGCATGCCTTTTTATTTCATTTTTCTGATTAAATGTTTAACATTTTAGGGTGGGGAAAAACTATGATGAATATATAGAGGTGGGGGGAGCCTTTGACAGTGGAATAAAAGTCACTAATTTGAATCACATGCACCAAAAAATGAAGACGTCATGGGAAATGGGATATATAGACGATGGGGTATACTCAATGAGACTGAATGAAATTGGAAATGAATAATGCTTAGTGAAGTAAATAAGGATGTGAAGGACAACTACAGGTTGTTTCACTCATGTGGAATATGGAGAATTGAAGCACATGAACTTGAAAAAAGAAATATATATATACTGATATATCATCAACTTACATCTATGATCTTGGGAAAACTATGATGGTTACCATTGGAGTGGAGGGGCACAGAACTTTTGGTTGTGGAAGAGGTGTGTGGAATTATATGTTTAGTATCTTATAATTATACTCTCTTGTATTTAAATACTGTATTTTGATTGTTCATTTCTCCATAGACTCTTGGGTTGTTCCATATTTTGGCTATTCTTAGCAAACAATACTGCTGTGGACAACCACATACAAACATTTGAATCTTTGCTTCAGTTCTTTTGGGTATATACCCAGAAATGGAATTACTAGATCATTTGGTAATTCTTCTGGATTTACTTTGAAGAGATGATAGGAACTCACTCCTCTGCTTAGGTTTTTGTTGTTGTTGTTTTATAAGTGGGTTATACCATTCTCAGAGCAAAGTCAAAAGTAAGTGAGCATGGTTCAGATACCTTGCATGTTCTCATTCTTGCCATTCTTTCACAATCATCTTGCCCTCACTTTCTAAATTCTAGCAAATTTGTTTTTTCCCTATACAACAAATATCTGTTATATGTTAATGCTGAAATTATATTGATTTACCATTTTCTTTTTACAACATATGAATGTTTGGAGTTCAACTTCACATCTCCATATGTATATATGCCTCACCACACCTACTACCAAATACCTAGTATCATCTCACTGTCACATTATTGCTCACTCCTCTTTCCTTACCCCCTGCCCCTCTGGAAATCATATTTTTCTCAACGTCTTGAGTTGCTTTTGTTGTGATTTTCAAGTTGGTTTCTAGCAGATTTCTTTGATGCCCCAGAATGTATCATACTGTTGCCTCCTCCCCATCAATTGATCTACTTCTTCTCATGGGGCATTTTGCCCACCAAGTTTGGGGCAGGATCTCTCTCTCTCTCCCTCTCCCTCTCCCTCTCCCTCTCCCTCTCCCTCTCCCTCTCCCTCTCCCTCTCCCTCTCCCTCTCCCTCTCCCTCT
The DNA here is from genome assembly GCF_950295315.1 of Erinaceus europaeus. Taxonomy (NCBI): domain Eukaryota; kingdom Metazoa; phylum Chordata; class Mammalia; order Eulipotyphla; family Erinaceidae; genus Erinaceus; species Erinaceus europaeus. The sequence continues at coordinate 42,735,120 of NC_080165.1, forward strand.
CCTTCTCCCTCTCTTCCTTCCTGTCATCATTGAGACTTCATCATTCCAGGTTAATGTTTTTTTCCAAATAGAAAGAGACAAAGACAAAGAAATGGAGAGTAAGGAGGGGCTGGGTGGTGGCATACCCAGTTAAGCTCACATAGTACTAAGCACAAGGACCCCAGTTCAAGCTCCTGCTCTCTACCTACAGTGAGAATGCTTCATGTGAAGCATGTCTGCAGGTGTCTGTCATTCTCTCTCCCTTTTTGTCTTCCTCTCCCCCTCTCAATTTCTCTCTGTTCTATTGAATAAAAAAATTGAAAGGGAAAAAAAAAGGAAAAAATGGCTTCCAGGAGTGGTGGATTTATAATGCCAGCACCGAGCCCCAGTGACTGGAGGCACACACACAAAAAAAAAAAAAGAAAGAAAGGAAGAAATGTGGTGCTGCGACTCAGAGGAGAGAGAGAGGAGATCTGGAGTGGAGAGGGAACACAATTCTTTATTACCGCGGGCACCTCAGAGTTGGGTGAGAGCGCAGTGGTTTGGGCCACCGGGAGATAGCCAAAATGGCCGCCTCATGCAGCAACCTTCCCTGCATCTAATCACCGAAGTGAAAAGTGGGCAAGAGAGAGAGGGGCAGAAGAAGAAGGGCTTTATAGGGCAAAAACCAGGAGTGATGATCCAGGACAGGATTGGTTGGGAAGGGCACTTTGAGAATATTGTATTAACTCTTGCGCGAACTCGCACTAGCCTGAGGGGACAACATGGTGGAACAGGCGCTCCGAGAATGTCCCAACTCTCGTGGGAACTGGCACTAGCCTGAGGGGACATCTGCACAGCAAAGAAAGAAAAGAAATAAAGAAACAGGAGAAAGACACCACGACATCTAAATTTCCCTCAAGCTTTGGATGTACCCATGACAAAGCAAGCGTACTAAGTGAGCTACCTTATAAACCCCAGGTCAGGTTTACTAAGGCTACCATCTTGTTGGTTCCTTTTCAATCTTGCATTTCTTTATCTCATGCTGCATCTTTTATCCTGTGTTGTTGCTCCAGATTCATCTGTGTCAGCCTTGAAATGGAAGGCACTGTGTCTGACACAGACCTGATTCCTCACAGGTAGAGCAAGTATCTGCTGAATAATTAAATAAGATAAGGTATGCAATAAAAATGCTCCATCTACTTCTTGAAACACAGTTCTTTGTTTTTCTGAGGTAACACTGGTCTATACCTATATATGTTTTTGGGCCACTAGTTTTTATCTTACAGACTGAAAGTTAATTTTTATTTTATTAGTTCATTTCTTTGGTTTCTTTATATTTTGCTGTGTGAAATTATATGGTGCTTGTTTTTCACCATTTGGTTAAATAATCTTACTAAGTAAAAAATAATTTTACTAAGTGTAGTATTTTCTGGCCAATGACAGGATGCCATCTTTGTTTTATGTTATTTTATTTTTAAATTTTTATTATTTTTATCAGTGATTTAATAATGATCAATAAGATTGTGGGATAAGAGGGGTACAATTCCATACAATTCCTACCACCAGAGTGCCATATCCCCTCTCCTCCATTGGAAGCCTCCCTATTCTTTATCTTTTTAGGAATATGGACCAAAGATCTCTATGGGGAGCAGAATGTGGGAGTTCTGGTTTTTGTAATTGCTTCTCCACAGGACATAGGCATTGACAGGTCAATCCCCCCCCCAGGCTGTCTCTGTCTCTCCCTAATGGGACAGAGCTCTAGGGAGGTCATCTTTATTTTAGATGAGTAGTATTCCACTGTGTATTTATAATGCATCTACTTTATTCATGAATTCAGTTATGGATATTTATTTAGATTGTCTCTAACTCTTGGTTATTTTAAATAATGCTTCAATGAATATGGGGGCACATATAGTTTCTCAGTTAGAGACAAAACTTTACAATATAAGTTACAAACAAAAGTACCTCCTAGAGCCAGATAGCTTAACTATGTGGAAATAGAGGAAGATATTAACAGATTAGAGAATGGTGGAATTACAACTGTTTAGAGCTGTGCTGTGTAGCAGATGATACTCATGAGTAGACATTTGATAGAAAATAATATGTGACTATATCAATCAAAATTATTTAAATTAACACTTAAAATTCAATTTCTCCATCAAGCTAGTCACATTTCTAGTCTTTGGTAGGTTGCACATGTGACTATTGGACTGTGCAAATAGATGATTTCACTATCCTGGAAAGTTCTATTGTATTGTACAATTCTTAGGAATGTATCTCCTACATAATGCAGACAAATAATAATAATAATAATAAAACTTAAATACTGTGCTTACCACAGTAAAATATTTTGACACTTAATAAGAATTTTCTAATAGAGCTAGACATTTGAAGGTAGCAGCATAGAAACCTGTCCTTGTGGAAATGACAGTGTGTCCAGTGGAGGGTAACTCTAAAGAGATTATTTATTTCTTAACTCACGTGGTGGTTGATTCCTGAAAACCCAGGAGGAAATTTCTTTTTGATTTTAATGTCAGCAGTAACTATTTGCTTTTACATTACAGTCTAATTCTGTTACTGATTGAATTCTCCATTTTTTTTTTTGTATTGGTTGTTAAAACTGAGAACCAAAAGTGGTCCAACTTCAAGAGGTGAGACAAAGCTAATTTTCTGCACAAAAATCTTTAACTCGGTCCAGATTTTCCTATCTCTTAAAGAGAATCCAGTGGCATATATTTAATGCATACATCTACTGATTTAGTAGTTTTGCTTTTAATAGTATTCAATTTACATATATGTATATATATATATGCGTTTTTCTATTTGAGTTGCTTCCAATTTTTCCCTCTTTACATACAATACCAGTGGATGTCGCAGTGTGACATGGAGACTGCAGGATAAATAGAAGTGATGGCTTTATGACATGACTATTTATTTATTTATTTATTTATTTTTAAAGCTAGTGTTTAAAGCTGTGTGTCCCTGGTGGTACAATTTTATACCTGTTCATGATGTATATTACTATAATATGCCCACTACCAAAATATCACTAGCTCTTTACCACAGTCCATTGGACCCCTTCCACTTTCTTCTTTCTCTGCTTTTGCTAATCTTAGATATGCAGTCCATTTAAGGGTTTACTTTCATTTGACATGTCTGTTTCCTTTCTTTGTTTCTTTATATCCCATATATAAGTGAGATTATCCAGTACTTATCTTTCTCTTTCTGACTTATTTTTATGTAATATTTCTCCATTTTCACTCATGTTGATACAAATGACAAGCTTCATCTTTTCTTACAGCTGAGTAGTATTTCTTCTTCTTCTTTTTTTTTTTTGAGATGTTGTATGGACTTTATTTATTTTTAAATTTTTATTTATAAAAAGGAAACACTGACAAAACCATAGGATAAGAGGGGTACATACACTCCACACAATTCACACCACCAGAACTCCGTATCCCATCCTCTCCCCTGATAGCTTTCCTATTCTTTATCTTTCTGGGAGTATGGACCCAGGTCATTATGGGGTGCAGAATGTGGAAGGTCTGGCTTCTATCATTGCTTCCCTGCTGAACATGGGCGCTGACAGATAGATCCATACTCCCAGCCTCTCTCTCTCTTTCCCTAGTGGGACAGGGCTCTGGAGAAGCGGGGCTCCAGGACACATTAGTGAGTAGTATTTCACTGGGTTTATGCATTACAGCTTCTTTATCAACTCTGTTATTGGGTGCTTGGGTTGTTCCATATCTTGGTTATTGTAAATAGTGCTGAAATGGACATAGGTGAATATCTGTCATTTTGCACTAGTGTATTTGGACTGGGGATTCAAACCTGGGACCTCAGCCATACTAAGCATTGCCCTTTACCACTCAGTTATATCACCAGCCCACAGTATACTTTTTTGTTGTTGTTGTTTTTACTGAGATTCCAAATTGATCTCCAAAGCTGTTGTACTAGTTTATGTTTCATTACCTATTTTCATTCTCCCATCTATCATATGGAATTGTAATTTCTTTCAACATAATGAAGTTGAAATCTGTCTTGTTTTTCTTTGTGTTTTCCCAGCCACTTGTAATTTTGTGTCTATTTTCATACTTATTGACCTGATTATGTTTCTTCCTTTGTGAGTTTCCAATGTCAATTTCTGTTGAATTGTTGTCATTATATTGACTAATTAGGATTATATAAATCCACTTAAAAATAACAGCTTTGGGAGTTGGGCGGTCGTACAGCAGGTTAAGCACAGGTGGCGCAAAGTGCAAGGACCAGCATAAGGATACCGGTTTGAGCCCCTGGCTCCCCACCTGTAAGGATCTTGGTTCGAGCCCCCAGCTCTCCACTTGCAGGGGAGTCGCTTCACAGGTGGTGAAGCAGGTCTGCAGGTGTCTGTCTTTCTCTCCCCCTGTCTTCCTCTCCTCTCCATTTCTCTCTGTCCTATCTAGCAACGATGACATCAATAACAACAACAACAGTAACTACAACAACAATGAAAAAACAAGGGCAACAAAAGGGAAAATAAATAAATAAAATATCATCAATAACAACAATAATTATAACAACAATGAAAAAACAAGGGCAACAAAAGGGAAAATGAATAAATACTTTTAAAAAGCAAATAAATCAATAAAATATGAAAAAAACAGCTTTATTGGAATATAAGTCACAGAAGTATTAAAATTGCCTTTTAAAGTGTTTAGCTCAGTGATTTTTGGTATATTCACAGTTATGCAACAAACATCATTATCTATTTTTAGAGCTTATTTATTACTCCAATAAAGAATCTCTGTACCCATTAGCAATCACCCCCCATTTCTCTGCATTCCCACCACCCAGCCCCAGGCAACCACCAATCTACTTTCTGTCTCTATGGATTTTCTCATTTTGGACATAGAAGCATACAATAAAATCTATTCTGAAATAAAACTGGGCTATACACAATTATTTCAATAAGTTGTAAGCTAATTTAGCATTTTTGTATTATGTAAGTGACCCTTTATGCTTAGATGCATACAAATCTTTTTTTCACTCTAACATAAGGTAATGATGAATAAATATCTGGTGTCTTTCACCTTTAAGAATTTCCAGAGATCAAAAGTCTCTCTTTTGAAAAGCATTGGCCTGGAGTAAATCATAGCCTAAACACAGCTCTTTTAAGAGCAGAGCTAAAATTCAGTTTTGTTTACATTTGGAGGAACTAAAAGAGGTCATTTCAAAAAAAAGAGTCAAGGACTAGAAAAGAAACAGCTTGAAATGAATCTAAAAGAGTTAAAATTGTGAAGTCTAAGGGAATTTCCAGCTATTATCAACTGCTTCATTGAAAAGGTATCCAATGTTTGGATAACTGATGGAACCAAAGTTCTTTGGATAAAAACATCACAAAATATGTAGTCATAATATAGGGTACAGTGCAAAAGTGAGAATACAGACTATAACATTCCTCTAGGAAATACATTCCTTGAGAGTTGCAAAAGGAAAGAGTGGTTCATAGTGAATGAGAGACACATAGTCAGAATTTTTCAAAAAAGGATTTGGATTAAATAGAAATGAAAGTTAAATCTAATCATGAATCGAATATAATGTTTACATATTTTGGTTTTCTGATCATTCTAAAACAAACAGTGGTAGTGCCTATTGATTTTCTTTGTACATTCTAATAGGCACAACAGTTTTAATTTTGTGAATTTAAAATTCAGTATTGCATTATTTTCAGTGGAAATATATATATTTTTTTATTGGGTCTTAGACATTATAAGTTTTTCCAACATGTCTTTCGATGCTAATGTGGTTTATTTTCCCTCCTAAAATGTAAACTATTTTTTAGAGGCTTTGCAACTCAGCCAGCCTTTCACACATGCCCACAAGGGCTTAACAAATGCTACTTGCTGCCAGACATAGATAATGACCATGGATGTTGTTATACAAGCTGGCATCTTCTCTCAGGAAATGTATGTACATCAAGATCTCTGAATGTATGCTCCATCTAAGCATAAGTGGGATTATAAAATAAAGGCAGTATGCTTTCTTGACTTAAAAATTTCCTGTATCCCTCACAGTTTAGACTCTTTTATTTATCTTTCATTTAAAAAGAAAATTGCCCAATCCTCTAGTGGTTTCCTAAAGTAAGAGTAAGCAGATTCATGAAACATAGACTATAATACTTCAATAACCTCAGCTAAAAGTGAGAGCCCAGTCTAAACCCAAGAATATATTTAAAGAACTGTAGTTTATGACTCTCAGGCACACACATAAACTAAAGCTGCAGGCAAGGTGCTTCCAAGTCAAGAGTCTCCCAGTCTGTGTTTATGTCTCATTTGAGATGGACAGTGTAGACACTAACATACCGATTGCTAACACACTTAAGGTATTTTGAACAAATAGAAATGAAAATATTATCAACCTCTTATTTTCCTTTAATAATATGCTTATTGAAACATTTCAGAGTGAGCTTTAGAATACAGCTTTTTTTTATTAAGACTTACTCACTTCAAAGTATTTAAATTATCCAGGTTCTGTCAATAATACTAAAGATTTGCACCCCAGGCACTTACCAAAGAACTCAGCACTTAATTGGCTGCCAAAAGCACAGAGGAAGCAATTAAAAGCAAGAAAGGCGATTTAAAGAAAATGTTAATTATTCATTTTCCTAAGTCTCTCCAGAGCTGTTTCTGCATTATTGTATGATCCAGAAGCAACCATACTTTCCCACAGATTTGGTTATCAAAATTAAATATATCAAATGTCTGTGCCTTATCCCCCTGCCCTGTTATAGTTTAGTTGTGATATCAGTGGTCATATCTGAGAAACTGGATGAAAGAACATTGAATTTTTTTTTTAATGCTTTGTTCTGATAGATTAAGCTAAAAAGATGAATATGACATAATTGTTCTGAAGAAATTTCTGCTTTTCTTGTAACAAAACTATTATTTTTGCATTCAAAAATATAGAGTAAATGCTCATATATATATATATATACATAGGAATGCATTTAATTTGTTTTTTATAAAGTTTTTTTTTTCTTTCTTTCTTGTTTCTTTTGTCTTCTTTTTTCATTCTCTTTTTTAACCAGATACTGCTCAGCTCTGGCTTATGGTGGTGTGGGGGACTGAACCTGGGACTTTAGAGCCTCAGTCATAAATGTCTCTTTACATAACCATTATGCTATCTACCCTTGTATTTCTCTTTTTCTTTTAAAAAATATTTATTTATTATTTATTCCCTTTTGTTGCCCTTGTTGTTTTATTGTTGTAGTTATGATTGATGTCGTTGTTGGACAGGACAGAGAGAAATGGAGAGAGGAGGAGAAGACAGAGAGGGGGAGAGAAAGACAGACACCTGCAGACCTGCTTCACCACTTGTGAAGCGACTCCCCTGCAGGTGGGGAGCTGGGGGCTCTAACTGGGATCCTTAGGCCGGTCCTTGTGCTTTGTGCCACCTTTGCTTAACCTTTTGTGCTACTGCCCGGCTCCCTTTTATTTTATTTTATTTTATTTTATTTTATTTTATTTTATTTTATTTTATTTATTATTGGATAGAGACAGAAAGAAATTGAGAGGGGAAGAGCAGATGGAGAAGGAGAGATAGAGAGACAGTTGTGGCTCTGCTTCACCACTTGTGAAGCTCTCACCCTTGCAGGTGGGGACCAGGGACTTGAACCCAGGTACTTGTGCACTGTAGTGTATGCGCTTAGCCAGGTGCACCACCACCTGGCCCCTAATTTTATTAATGTAATTTTTTTTTTGGTTACAGCTACACTCTTCACTGCTCTGGCTGACTTTATCAGACACACACACACACACACACACACACACACACACACACACAAACACACAGAGAGAGAGAGGATGAAAGATGACTGAAGTTTCCTCTAGTGTAGTGTGGGCTGGGCTCAAACCCATTTTGAGTGCATAGCAAAGCATAGTAAATATACTATTTAGGTGAGCTGCCTTGCTGACCCTATCTATTCATAATATTTATTATGGGTCACTTATTTAAGAAATTATGTGACAAACTTGTGGAGAATTTAGTGACAGGAAAACACTTTCCTTTTTGGAAAAAACTGTTTTTACTCCACTTAACAACCAGAAGAGAACACATGATCTTATCCCATAAGAGAGTAAATAAACATCTCATTTCAGGATCTTAGCTGATTTTTTTTTTTTTTACTTCTTCAATGTGATTTATAAACTTTCTGACTTAGGATTGAGTTGTTATGGTATAAATGCTTTTTTATTATTTTAGTGTTTTCTAAGGAGTAGGGAGAAAGTTTATAAAAATGTAACTAAAATATTAATGGGATATTCATTTCATGATGCTACCAGAAATTTCCATTTCCTGTTCAGTTGCAAACCAGGGACCAGTGTTGAACTGCATTGATTTGAGTTCCCAGTGTGTCTCATATTGAGCTTTGATTTCTTTCTTTTCCCTTTGGGGTTATTACCCTAATAGAGCAACTTCCATAATGGCCTTTCTCTCCATGCTCCCTTCTTCTTCTTCTAGCGTTTGCCCTTCTTCCGTAGCCAGTCAACAGCGTCAGGTTGAAAGCTGTCAGGAGCTGCTTGTTGCTGGCTTTGAAAGTGACTGGGATCCATGTGGATTCAGTCGGCTAGGAAGGATCGTCAGTTTCCCCAATGAATGGGTACTCACGGGATGCATCACGAGGTCGATCCAATGCATCCCTCCATGCTCCCTAATACCATTTTTCACTGACTTTCTCTACAGTGTTGCTTTAACAATGTCAAATATTTTGTGTTTATTCAGCATGAAAATTGCTTTTATTTTCAAAAAAATCCTTATTGCCCAAAGTTGGGAACAACTTAAATGTGCTTTAGTAGGAGAATGGATAAACTGGGGTATAGTTATACAATAGGCTATATATTATGCAATATTATGCTATGTGAATAAATCCCATCCAAACATTACCCAACCTATGATCCCATTTCTTTGAGATACTGAAAAAGGTAAGTTGGACTTGGTGGCAATCTCTAGAGTGCTGGAATGTTCTGTGTCATATTTGTGGTCACAGTTTGATGAATTTGGACATATGTTAAAATGTTAAAATGCACAGAATTATATACCAATGCAAATTATATTGTATACCATTAAAAAAATAAGTGTCTGGGGAGTGTCACAGTGAATAAAGATTTGGACCCTCAAGCACCACAATACCACATGTGCCAAATGATGCCCTGATTCTCTCTCTCTCTCTCTCATAAACAACAACAATAATAATAAAAGACCAGTCATAGACTAGGAGAAAGTATTTGTAAATATTTATTTACTTGTTTCAAAACTCAGTAATAAGAAAACCAAAAAAAGAAAAAGAAAGAAAGAAAAAAAGAAAAAAAAAAGAAAGGGGAGTCAGGTGGTAGTGCAGCAGGTTAAGCACACGTGTGCAAAGTGCAAGGACTGGTGTAAGGATCCTGGTTCAAGCCCCCGGCTCCCCAACTGCAGGGAAGTCCCTTCACAAGTGGTGAAACAGGTCTGCAGGTATCTTTCTCTCCCCCTCTCTGTCTTCCCCTCCTCTCTCCATTTCTCTCTGTTCTATCCAACAACAACAACAACATCAATAACCCCAGCAATGTTAAACAACAAGGGCAACAAAAGGGAAAATAAATTTTAAAAAAGGCAAAAAATTTGAATGGATCTTTCAGCAAGATACACAGATGTTCTGTAAATACAGCATTGTCATCAATGAAATGAAAGTGAATGTCACAATGCAATCTACCTATTTGCACTGGCTCAATATTAATCAACAAAGAAAATGACAATATCAAGTGTTGGTGAGGATCTGGAACAATATGTCATATGTTGCTGGTAGGAATATAAATTGGTTAGACACTTTGGGAGAGAATTGAGTGTTCCCTTAAAAATTAATCACAACACATGCTCCAACAGTATCACTTATATTTTTCCATGAAAAATGAAAACATATGTTCACATAAAAACCTGCACATGAATGATTATAGCAGACTTTTTGTTCATAATTACTCCATATCAGAAGCAATCCAAATGTTCTTCAGCTGTTATATGAATAAACAAACTGTGGATCATCTATACAGTGGAATACTACTCATCAAAAGGAACACACAATTGATTTATACTATAAAATGAAAGGATCTTAAATAAAGTATGCAAAATAAAAAAGCCAGACACAGAAGATCTTATACCAGATGATTCCACTTATATGACATCCAGAATTTGAAAAAAGTGTTGGAGCTAGAAACAGATCAGTGATTGCTAGGGGCTTAAGGGAGAGTTACTACAAAGGGACACAAGGGAATGTTTTACTATAGTCTCTGATTTCTATCTGAATTATAAATGTGATTACATAACCATGTGCATTTGTTGAAACTCAAAGAATTATACACTGCATAGAGCGTGTGTGAATTATACCTCAGCAAAAGTGGCTTACAAACATGGTTCTTCCATAAGAACTTAATACTATGTGATAGTGGTAGTTCTTTCTCTTCTTTCAAATTTCTTTCCTTATTTTCCAAGTCAATTCAGCAAGTGTTGAGTGTTTACACATATCATCCACTATGGTAAACATTTCTGGGACTACAATAGAAATTTAAAACTAGGTTTCCAGACCACCTGGGACCGAAACAAGACAGGACTAGAATGACCACAGGAACCCACTAAATCACCAGTGAGTACAAACACGTGTGGCTGGTGACAGAGAGGAAAGAGGAGCGTAAGGAGAGATTAAGTGACTGCTAACAGTCCAGCATTTTATCAGTTGAGACACCACCTCCAGTCTGCTCCACCAACAAGGGGACAGCTGAAGGGAGGAGAGGACTCCCCAGAGACTCACCAAGTGCAACTCTGAGTCTCCATTGCTTCTACCCTCAGAATCTGGAGCAGCGACAGGGAGGGACACCAGGGGACAGAGATCTAACCAGGAAACTCAGGAGAAGACCTGTACCTTGGTGTCATAGCTGAGGGGCTGTGAAAGTCTCTTTGCATAACCACTGGATTATCTCTGCCACACCCTGTTTCATCTCTAGGTCAGGAGTCAGTGATTAAGCTGAAGCCTATTGATAGTTTAAAAGCCCTCAGACTCTCATAGCCTACAGGCAAGAGAGAGAGAGAAAAAAAGAGGCTTTTAAACCACTAAGCTCCAACTCAGGGATTAAAATACTATTGAAACAACTGTTAACTTCCACCACTGTGAACCCTTTAATTAACTTACCTAGACACAAGTCAATCCAGGCAATAGTGATCAGTAACTTGAAAAGTACTGATAAAGGGAACTCATAACATAATATATAAAATGGTTAAAACAACAAGAAGAAATATTGGAGAGTCGAACCAGGACAAAAGTCCAGCTAAAAGTCCTCCAGAGGGTGAAGCACAAAATAACAAGGTCAACATCTAAACATTAGCTAAGGAAATAATAACAGGAGTGAGTAAAGAATTTGAAAAAATTGTAATCAGAAATACAGAAACAACAAATGAGACTGTGAAAGAAAATACTAATTACCTCATGGTTATTAGAGAGCTGAAAGCTGAAATTGCTGAGCTAAGAACACAACTAATAGAACAAGCTAAAACAGTATAAGAACAGGGCAACAAAATAGATGAATTCCAGAAAACAGTAGAGGGCAGAGAGAATAGAATCAATGAGGCTGAAGACAGAATTAGCAAGATTGAGGATGAATTAGAGACAACTAAAAAAGAAGTAAGAGGTCTCAAAAAGAGATTAAGAGATGCTGAGAACAACAACAGAGACCTATGGGATGACTTCAAAAGAAACAATATATGCATTATTGGCATACCAGAGGAAGAAAGAGAAGAAGAGGAAGAAAGCATTTTTCAGGCCATAATAGCTGAAAACTTCTCTAGTCTAGACAACATCAAAGACATAAAGATTCAAGAAGCCCAGAGGGTCTCAAACAGAATTAACCCAGACCTAAAGACACCAAGACATATCATACTTAGAATGGAAAGGAATAAGGATAAAGGATCCTGAAGGCTGAAAGAAAAAAACAGTCACCTACAAAGGAAAACCCATAAGATTAGCAGCAGACTTCTCCATACAAACACTACAGGCCAGAAGAGAATGGCAAGATATCTATTGAGTGCTCAATGAGAAAGGCTTTCAACCAAGAATACTATATCCTGTTAGACTGTCATTCAGACTAGATGGAGGCATCAAAACCTTCTCAGACAAGCAACAGTTGAAGGAATCAACTATCACCAAGCCTATCCTGAAAGAAGTTCTGAAAGGTCTCCTATAAACAATTAGACCACCACAAATAGGACATATATCAGAACACTAAAACTCTACAAGAATGGTGTTAAAATATCTTCTATCTTTGATATCAATAAATGTCAATGGCCTGAATTCACCTATTAAAAGACACAGAGTAGGAAGATGGATCAGAAAACACAACCCAACAATATGCTGTCTACAGGAAACCCACCTAACTCAACAAGACAAACACAGACTTAAAGTGAAAGGATGGAAAACTATCATACAAGCCAATGGCCCACAAAAAAAGGCAGGAACAGGTATTCTTATATCTGACACGATAGACTTTAAAATAGATAAGATTTAAAAAGATAGGAATGGACAGTATTTAGTACTCAGAGGATCAATCAATCAAGAGGACTTAACAATTATTAACATCTATGCACCCAATGAGAAGCTATCTAAGTACATCAAACTTCCACTGAAAGAGCTACAGCAATATATTAACAGCAACACAATCATAGTAGGGGACTTCAACACCCCACTCTCTCAACTTGACAGATCATCCAGGCAGGAAATCAATAAAGACATAAGGGAGTTAAATGAACAGATAGATAAACTGGAACTATTGGACATTTTCAGAGTCATTCATCCCAAGAAACTGGAATACACATTTTACTAAAATCCACATGGGTCATTCTCAAGGATAGACCATATATTAGGCCACAAAGACAGCATCAGCCAATTCAAGAGCACTGAAATCATCCCAAGCATCTTCTCAGACCACAGTGGAATTAAACTAACACTAAACAATCAACAAAAGATTAGTAACAATCCCAAAAAGTGGAAGCTCAACAGTACACTTCTCAACAACTTCTAGATCAAAAAGGAAATAAAGAAATCAAAATGTTTTGAGACTTCAAGGAAAATGAAGACACAAGCTATCAAAATATTTGGGGCACAGCTAAAGCAGTACTAAGAGGAAAGTTCATAGCTATACAAGCACACATTAAGAAACAAGAAAAAGCACAAATAAACAGCCTGATTGCACATCTTAAAGACCTAGAAGAAGAAGAACAAAGGAACCCTAAAACAACCAGAAGGACAGAAATCACTAAAGTTAGGGCAGAAATAAATAACATTGAGAATAAGAAAACCATACAAAAGATCAACGAAAATAAATGTTGGTTCTTCGAAAGAGTGAACAAAATTGACAAACCTTTAACCAGACTCACAAAACAAAAAAGGGAGAAGATCCAAATAAATCAGATACTAAATTAAAGAGGAGATATCACAACAGACACTACAGAAATTCAACATATCATGCGAGGCTTCTATGAACAACTATATGCCACCGGCTAGAGAACCTGGAAGAAATGGACGATTTCCTAGATACCTACCAACTTCCAAAACTCAGTAAAGAGGAAGTGGATAACATGAACAGGCCCGTCACAGCTAATGAAATTGAAACAGTTATGAAAAATCTCCCCAAAAATAAAAGTCCTGGACCAGATGGTTTTCCAAATGAATTCTACAAAACCTTCAAAGAAGAACTAATACCTCTACTTTTAAAAGTCTTCCAGAAGATTGAAGACACTGGAATACCCCCTTCCAGCTTCTATGAAGCCAACATCACTCTGATACCAAAAGCAGAGAGGAACACAACCAAAAAAGAAAACTACAGACTAATATCTCTGATGACATAGATGCGAAAATATTGAACAAAATTCTAGCCAACTGGATACAGCAGTATATCAAAAAGATTGTTCATCATGGCCAAGTGGGGTTTATCCCAGGCATGCAAGGTTGGTTTAATATACATAAATCAATCAATGTGATCCACCACATCAACAAAAGCAAGACCAAAAACCACATGGTCATATCAGTAGATGCAGAGAAAGCCTTTGACAAAATACAACATCCTTTTAAGATCAAAACAGTACAAAAAAATGGGAATAGATGGAAAATTCCTGAAGATAGTGGAGTCTATATATAGCAAATCTATAGCCAACATCATACTCAATGGTGAAAAACTGGAAGCATTTCCCCTCAGATCATGTACTAGACAGGGCTGCCCACTATCACCATTACTATTCAACATGGTGTTGGAAGTTCTTGCCATAGCAATCAGGCAGGAGCAAGGAATTAAAGGGATACAGACTGGAAGAGAAGAAGTCAAACTGTCCTTATTTACAGATGACGTGATAGTATACACAGAAAAACCTAAGGAATCCAGCAAGAAGCTTTTGGAAATCATCAGGAAATACAGTAAGATGTCAGGCTACAAAATTAACATTCAAAAGTCAGTGGCATTCCTCTATGAAAACACTAAACTAGAAGAAATTGAAATCCAGAAATCAATTCCTTTTACTATAGCACGTAAAACAATAAAATATCTAGGAGTAAACCTAACCAAAGAAGTAAAAGTCCTGTATACTGAAAATTATGAGTCACTACTTAATGAAATTGAAAAAGACACAAAGAAGTGGAAAGATATGCCATGTTCATGGGTTGGTAGAATTAACATCATCAAAATGAATATGCTACCCAGAGGTATATAGAAATTGAATGCTATCCCCAACAAGATCCCAAGAACATTTTTTAGGAGAATAGAACAAATATTACAAATGTTTATCTGGAACCAGAAAAGACCTAGAATTGCCAAAACAATCTTGAGAAAAAAGAACAGAACCGGAGGCATCACACTCCCAGATTTCAAACTGTATTATAGGGCCATTGTCATCCAAACTGCTTGGTACTGGAACATGAATAGACACACTGACCAGTGGAATAGAATTGAGAGCCCAGAAATGAGGCCCCACACCTATGGACATCTAATCTTTGACAAAGGGGCCCAGACTATTCAATGGGGAAAGCAGAGTCTCTTCAACAATGGGTTGAAACATGCAGAAGAATGAAACTGAATCACTGTATTTCACCAAATACAAAAGTAAATTCCAAGTGGATCAAGGACTTGGATGTTAGACCACAAACTATCAGATACTTAGAGGAAAATATTGGCAGAACTCTTTTCCGCATAAATTTTAAAGACATCTTCAATGAAACAAATCCAATTACAAAGAAGACTAAGGCAAGTATAAACCTATGGGACTACATCAAATTAAAAAGCTTCTTCACAGCAAAAGAAACCACTACCCAAACCAAGAGACCCCTCACAGAATGGGAGAAGATCTTTACATGCCATACATCAGATAAGAGTTTAATAAGCAGCATATATAAAGAGCTTGCCAGACTCAGCAACAAGACAACAAATAACCCCATCCAAAAATGGGGGCAGGACTTGGACAGAATATTCACCACAGAAGAGATCCAAAACGCCGAGAAACACATAAAAAATGCTCCAAGTCTCTGATTGTCAGAGAAATGCAAATAAAGATAACAATGAGATATCACTTCACTCCTGTGAGAAGATCATACATCAGAAAAGGTAACAGCAGCAAATGTTGGAGAGGGTGTGGGGTCAAAGGAACCCTCCTACACTGCTGGTGGGAATGTCAGTTGGTCCAGCCTCTGTGGAGAACAGTCTGGAGAACTCTCAGAAGGCTAGAAATGGACCTACCCTATGATCCTGCAATTCCTCTCCTGGGGATATATCCTAAGGAACCCAACACACCTATCCAAAAAGATCTCGGTACACGTATGTTCTTGGCAGCACAATTTGTAATAGCCAAAACTGGAAGCAACCCAGTTGTCCAACAGATGAGTGGCTGAGCAAGTTGTGGTATATATACACAATGGAATACTACTCAGCTGTAAAAAATGGTGACTTTACCGTTTTCAGCCGATCTTGGATGGACCTTGAAAAATTCATGTTAAGTGAAATAAGTCAGAAACAGAAGGATGAATATGAGATGATCTCACTCTCAGGCAGAAGTTGAAAAACAAGATCAGAAACGAAAACACAAGTAGAACCTGAAATGTAATTGGCATATCGCACCAAAGTAAAAGACTCTGGGGTGGGTGGGTTGGGAGAATACAGGTCCATGAAGGATGAAAGTGACATAGTGGGGGTTTTATTGTTAAATGGGAAGCTGGGGAATGTTATGCATGTACAAACTATTGTATTTACTGTTGAATGTAAAACATTAATTCCCCAATAAAGAAATAAATTTTTAAAAAAAGAAATTTAAAACTAGGTTTCCAACCTCTCGTTGCTCAGAACTGTGAGAATATGAGTTGTTATTTGGACTTCATCTGGTAATTAATAAGTGGTCATGATATATTCTTCAGTACATGCATGCAGCATCTTTGAGAAGCCAATCAGAGCATTCTATGTTGCATATTACAGATGATAGTTACTGAAGGGAAAAACTTATTAGGAAGCATTGAACTATAGTAATTTAGAAGTGAGGTGGATAATAAGAATGAAGACAAGGGCTGGACAGTAGTGTGCCTAGTTGAGTGCACACATTGCTATGTGGAGGACCCAGGTTTGAGCCCCTGCTCACCACCTGCAGGGGAGAGCTTCATGAGTGGTGAAGTTGGTCTGCAGGCGTTTCTCTCTCTCCATCTCTACCTCCCCTTCCCTTCTTCCATCAGTTATCCAAATAATTGATACCTAGTCGGGTAGGGCTCTGGAATGGTGGGGTTTTGGGACACATTGGTGAGGTCATCTGCCCAGGGAGTTCAGGATGAAATCATGGTAGCATCTGCAACTAGGTGGCTGTGGCTCAGTGAGTTTCAGAAAAATTCTGCTTGTATTTTGTTGTTTTCAAGTGATTTTTCTTTTTTTTTTTTTTCTAGTTAAACAGGAGTGCAATCTGAAATACCTCCCGAAGTCCTTGAGGGTATTCTTGAACAAAGGACATTTTTATTTTAAAAATATTTCTTTTTTAAAACATATGTTTTAGCTTTTTTTTTTTTTTTTTTTTTTTAGTGAGAGGGATAATAAAAGAGAGAACAGGATCTAGACATCACTCTGGTACATGTACCACCAGAGATTGAACTTGGGACCTCATGCTTAAGAGTCCAACACTTTATCCACTGCTCCACCTTTCAGATCATTCTTTTTCTTCTTTTTTTGGTCCTCTCTGAGGCATCACTGACCTGGGATGACTTTTTAAGATAGACAGAGCAAGACAGAGAGAAAGGATAAGAAATTGTAATACTCAAACATTCTCCAATGCAGTAGGGTCAGTACTTGAGCCTGGGTTGTGTGCATGGCAATGCAGCACACTATCCAAGTGAGTTGAGTTATTTTTCTAACCCAGTAAAGCACTTTTTTTCTTTTTCAAACTCTATTATCACTTTATTGAAGAAATGTTGATTTACAGGATTGTTGTTGTTATAGGATATATTTCCACTCCCCCCCTAGACAGATATCAGTACATTTCAGCCTCAATCATACCATGATGTTACTCCACCACAAGGATTTAGGTCTCCACCTTTCCCTTAGTAAATCCTCCCTCCGCTCTTTTGAGCTCTCCTAATCTGCCATGACAGACTATAGTCCATTTAGGATTCAACCTGTCTTATCCTTTACTTTGTTTCTTATTACTCATCTGTGAATGAGATCATCTGATATTCATTCTCATTCTGGGAAAACAGTTTATTTTATGCTTTGCATTATTTATCTCATTTAATCTTATACTTGCTCTAAGAGTAGGATATATATATATATATATATATATATATATATATATATATATACACACACATTTTATTTAAGAAAGGATAAATTAACAAAACCATAGGGTAGGAGGGGTACAACTCCACAAAGTTCCCACCACCCAATCTCCATATCCCACCCCCTCCCCTGACAGCTTTCCCACTCTCTATCCCTCTGGGAGCATGGACCCAGGGTCATTGTGGGTTGTAGAAGGTGGAAGGTCTGGCTTCTGTAATTGCTTCCCCGCTGAACATGGGCATTGACTGGTCGGTCCATACTCCCAGTCTGCCTCTCTCTTTCCCTAGTAGGATGGGTCTCTGGGGAAGCTGAGCTCCAGGACACATTGGTGGGGTCTTCAGTCCAGGGAAGCCTGGCCGGCATCCTGATGACATCTGGAACCTGGTGACTGAAAAGAGAGTTAACATACGAAGCCAAACAAATTGTTGAGCAATCATGGATCCAAAGCTTGGAATAGTGGAGAGGAAGTGTTAGAGGCGGAAAATTAATTGTATGTCTCGAAGTTTTTTAAAACACAGACTGAATCTTTTTAATATATAGACTGTGTATTTGATATGCGGACTCTCTCAAAAGCCTAGACCAAGTAGATCAGAAGCAACCAATAGCACAACTATATACAAGATACTGGGTACTATACAGCAAACCCTAAAAAAGGACTTTTCAAAGTTAACCCAATTACCAAATAATGTGATGATAACATTAACTATCGATTGTCTTTTTGAACCCTAAGACAGCAGGAACCTGACATCTCCACTATAGAGCCTCTACTTCCTCCAGTCCTGGAACCCTTGGATAAGGCCCACTTTCCAGTATATTTCTTCCCACATAGAGGATAAGGGAATAGAGGCACAAGTGCAATAAAAGGCTAACTAAAGGTTACATATAGCTAGTTAGAAGTACAGCCAGTTATTATATACTTTCCCCATGTTTGGGGAGCTACTCTCTACCCTGATCCAGCTTTCTATTCCCATTCTGAACTTTAACACTATTGTCTCTGACAGTACTTTCAGCCCACCTGCATGTTAGCTATCAGGCTCAGGCAAAAATTAGTAGTCATGGGCCCCTTGGAATATACTTAAAATAGACTTCCTAGCTTCTTCCAACATGAAGACCCCAAATTTCACCTGCTATATTCTTACCTTTAGGTTCCTGATTATTAAGCAATTTGTTTTGCTTTGTGTCTTAATGCTTTTTAGCCACCATGTTACAGATGTTACCATTTTGACTTCCGAGGGCAGATGACCTCACCAATGTGTCCCAGACCCCATCTTTCTAGAGCCCTACCCAACTAGGGAAAGATAGAAATAGGCTGGGAGTATGGATCAGCCTGTCAACACCCATGTTCAGTAGAGAAGTAATCACAGAAGACAAACTTTTCACCTTCTGCACCCGATAAGAATCTTTGGTCCATATTCCCAGAAGGATAAAGAATTGGGAAGCTTCCAACAAAGGGGATGGGATATGGAACTCTGGTTTTGAGAATTGCACCCCTCTTTTGCCATAATCTTGTCAATCATGATTAAATCACTTAAAAAAAAAAAAAAAAAGGAAAGGAAGAAAAATAGAGCCAGTGTTCAAATAAAAAAAAGGCCTGTCCTCAGAGCTGACTCAGGCCGTAATCACACCATCTCTTAGTTGTATGCTTTGGGAAGTTGCATATTCTTGGTTGACAAATCATATCTGTAGATGGATTTGTTAGTGCAAGCCAGTTGAAAAAATAAGTTATCCAAGAAAAACTCTGTGCCAGTGATTTGGTAAAACAATGAGCATTAAACAGCTGCTGTGAACACTTTCAAAAGGCAATAAAACTGGAATTTGATCTTGTTTTCCACTCTTCAACAGTTTATTAAGAGACAGAAGGTTTAATTTCACATGTTTTGTTTTAAAAAGATAAAGTAAAGGTTAAACCCTTTTTTATTTGCCATTTGTTTGCAATACCTAGCTAAATAAAAATTCATTTAGTGTTGACACTGGAATCTCTGTCAGCAATTCATTTGGTTTCTGTTTTACCATATGGATGGGAAAATTTGTTATTTATATACTAGCTCTAGGAATTCATTATAGAAATGTGTTTGACAATGCAAGTATAACATTGGAGAAAAAGTTAGAATTGAATCGTCATTACTGATTCTAGCAGTAGAACATAATTATAAAAAACATCTCCAACTCTTCTAGCTAGAGATTTAGTCCTCCGGTGCATGTTTGGGCAGGGTGACCTTTCACTCCCTTTTGATGGGCGCCCTCTCGTGGTATATTGGGAGTAGTCGTGTTTTCCTTTTGGGCCAAGGATTTTTTGTAAAAAACAAAACAAAACAAAACAAAAAAAACAGGAGCAATATTTTGCCTTGAGAAATTCTGCTATCCTAGGTGAAGAGAAGTACACCCTATATGATTTTACTACTTTAGTCATTTGTATTCTTATAACATGAGGACAAATATGTTCTTTTTATTTCTAGGCTTTATTTGTTTCCACTGTATATTTCTATGCCAACTGCTGTTATTGTGGCCAATTTTAGTTATGATTACATTCTCCTTCTATTTTTATGGAGTATAATTGGGGAATGAGAGTGGAAAGACATGGTAAATAGGTCTAAATGCTTTAAAATTTAAATTCCAAATTCACTCCTTACCAAATATGTGTATGCGTGTGTGTGTGTGTGTGTGTGTGTGTGTGAGAGAGAGAGAGAGAGAGAGAGAGAGAAATAGAGAGAGAGAGGATTAAAAGCATAATGTTAGTTTCAGGCTGAGAAATATTAGAATGTCTTGGAATTGTGAGCTGATCTTATTTCAGAGCTGTCACAAGATGAGGAATAAAATGGCAAGATTTAGAGAGATGTAGGAGGAGAATGTTGTGTAAGTTCTTGGAACATGTCTTCTGCACATAGACACTTGATACTGTGCCTCCCAGGAAATGGTAATATGTAATATCTATATGTATATAATATATAAGCCTATAATTATAAATTTAATATGTAAACATTTATTGTAAATATAGCATTTATAGGATACAATATATTTTACGTCTGTTGTATGTTTAAAAATGCATTGGTTATATATACTATATAATATATAATAATGTATAATATATGATACTATATATCCATATACTTTATGTATAGTGTACACAATGTATAAGATAATATAATTTATTATAGAAATGCAAATATTTGTCATGCATATTTTACATAAATATGCAGATAAATGTATAGGTAATCTATAAGACACATAGATCCTTAAATTTGATTTTAAATCTTCTATAGAATGACTACAGTTTTAATTTTACTCAATCAGAGGACAATATCTTATGCTTATTTTAGGATACACTCAAAGGGACTTGGATATTTGGAGTCAAAGAGAACTAAGTTTGAATCTAAACCCCAATTCTCACCATTGTGACTTAGGACAAATTATTTAGCTTTCCTTGTTCCAACAAAGAGAAACTAGTCCTACTCTGTAGGATAATGCAATTCAAAGGAGCTACCCTTGTAAAGGGTCTCATCCATTACTTTTCTTTTTTGATAGAGACAGAGGAGGAAGTGCGGGAGGAAGGGAAGGAATGAGGAAAAAAATCTATCTATCTATCTATCTATCTATCTATCTATCTATATATCTATCTATCACAGCATCAAAACTTCCTTCTGGGGTCAGGCAGAGGCACACTGGGTTATACACACATAGTACAAACTGCAAGGAACCCCCCCCGCCCCCACAAGGATCCTGATTAGAGCCCCTGGCTCCCCACCTGCGGGGGGGGGGGTCACTTCACAAATGGTGAAGCAGATCTGCAGGTGTCTGTCTTTCTCCCTCTCTATCTACCCCTCCTTTCTCAAATTCTCTCTGTCCTATATATAAAAAAAAAAAAAAAAAGAAAAAATGGCCACAGGAGCAGTACATTCGTAGTGCAGGCACTGACCCCCCAGCAATAAACTTGGAGACAAAACAACAACAACTTCCTTCAGTGTAGTAGGGCCCATGCATAAACTTAGGCTGATCACATGGCAAAGCAGCACACTATCTAAGTGAGCTATTTCATTTCTCCACGAAAGTATCAACACTGATGACTGAAATATTTTTGGGTGGACAAGACACACAGTGGAATATTGAACAGGTAGGGTATAATTAATTGAAAATTGTTTGATAAACACACTTAGTTTTTCTTACTGTCCAATATGCCTTTATATTTGGAGGCTATCTTAGAGTATAAATTTAGAATTGTCAATTAAGATACCTTTTTGGTGAATTAACACCTTAAAAATATAATTTTGGGGGCTGGGTGGTGGCACACTTGGTTGAGTGTACATATTATAAAGCACAAGGACCCAGCTTCGAGTCCCCCGACCCCACCTTCAGGGGGAAAGCTTTGCAAGTGGTGAAGCAGTGTTGTAGGTGTCTCTCTTCCTGTTACCACCCCCTTCCCTCTTGATTTCTGGACGTCTCTATGCACCAAATAAACAGATAATAAATCATTTAAAAAAACAAAAAATATGATTTGGGGGAGTCGGGAGGCAGCGCAACGTGTTAAGCGCAGGTGGCGCAAAGCACAGGGACTGGCGTAAGGATCCCGGTTCGAGCCCCCGGCTCCCCACCTGCAGGGGAGTCACTTCACAGGCGGTGAAGCAGGTCTGCAGGTGTCTATCTTTCTCTCCCCCTCTCTGTCTTTGCCTCCTCTCTCCATTTCTCTCTGTCCTATCCAACAACGAACAACATCAATGTGACAGGCAATAACATGCTGTTACATTGGAACCCCCCTCTTAAATATTAATGATTTATTAAGTAGATTTCTTGGTTGAGTTTCTTTTTAGGTTTTAAGTGTTAAGTTCCTTTTTATTTAGAGTTAAGTTGTCTTGCTGAGTGAAGTGGAAAATTCCTTGCCCCTTCCCCCTTGAATAAACAGGACCTAGTCAGTGAAGGCCACCCATTGTTTTGTAAGTTGTTCGAAGGACCCTGCATGGGGACAAGCCTTATCAGGACCTTTGCACAGACTTTGTGGTGTGCTGTCTACTGGATGGGTGGTCATAGCTGATGGCGGGAGGATGTGGCGACCCTGCCTGGTTGAATTCTATTGGTTGTGTGATCTTACTATATTTGAAACTAGCCCGCACTTTGCTTTGAATGGATCATGCTTTTGCTAAGTTTGAAATGATTGGATTTTGTGTTGGCTATAGCCTGTTATTGGATGTAGGTTGATAAGGTGATGTGCTCCCCCTCCCTGAGTGTAGTCTGAATTCCTATAAATTGTGTGGTTTGGGCCTTGTTCAGGGTCGAGCTTGGTAGACTGCTGCCAGTCTCCATCTTGGCCCAGATTACAATTCGTCAATAAACATCTTTTGCTTCCTTGCAGTGGATGGTGGTTTGATTTATGCTCGCTAACATTTGGAGGCTCCAGCGAGATCCCTCAGACGGGGATTCCTGAGGACACCCCATCCTGGGTCCGGACCCTCGGAGGCCTTGGAAGCCCTGCCCGGCACCAGTAAGTCAGGCCTAAACTTTTTGGTACCGTTTCCAGCTTTGAGACTCCTGAGGATTGGTAAGCCAGGCCTGATTTTTGGTGCACGTCCCCGCGGGGCCTGAGAGTCTGTGGATTGTGGGACGCTGCGGTGAAATCCCAGACCGGGGTGCTGAGAAGTGACGACTTCCAGGCCGTTGGGGCAGGTCAGACTGGTGATGGATCTGAAAGAGGATCCGACAGCCCCGGGTAGGCAGGGTAGTAATAGGACTTGAAAGATAGTTCGCGCCCTGAGGATCTGAAATAAGGTCCAACCGCGATTTGTCGTTTGTGGCCACTCTCTGTCCTCTTTTTTTTCCCACCCTTTGGCAATTCGCGAAAAGGCCGAGCCTGATAGTGCAATTGAGGGGTCTGGCCAGAGCTACTCTCTGGTGATTCCCGAAGGCCTAACTGGCAGTATTCCTTAGTAGCGGTGGCCAGAATGGTAATTGCCCAATCTTGACTGCTGCGTGTGTGTGAATGTTATGTGCCTCACGGTCTGAAAAGCTACGGGGCTTGAGTGGGCTCTAACCCGCGTGTCCGTGGGGTCGTTTCAGCTAAGTGGGGGCTCTCAATGTAGTTGAGACCTAGACCAGGAATCATACGGTCACCCCTAAGCTAAGACCCCTTAAGGTCCCGCAAGGGGCCCGGCCAGGCGAGCATCGTTGTGTGCCTGACATCCGTTCCTTTTTCCCCACTTACAATCTGCCTTGTTGGTCTCGCAGCATTTGCGGTTTGTCTTTTTGTTTGTCTCCTTCCCTTATTTTGTGTTACGGTACCACAGGAGGTTAAAGGTTAAAAAATTAATTAGAAAAACTGGAGTCTCCTCTAATAGAAGTTTCCCGTGACCCTGAGAGGGGAGAAGGTCCCAAGTGAACAGGGACACGTGCAAGTGAAAGGACGTATGAGAGTATTTTGTGTGCTGGCCAGCGTGTGAATGGAAGAGTGAAAGCAGCCCTCAGCAGGGTTGTTGTGATAATTGTTATTCTTTTTGTTTACCTGACATTCCATTTTGACAGGGAAATGGGACAGTCCCAGTCCCAGTCCCACTCTCTTTCTCCCTTAGAGTGCTTGATTAAAAATTGCCCAGATTTCTCCCGTAGGGCTGCCGGATTTGGGGTCCAGGTGGATGCCTTCACTCTGCGGAAGTTCTGTGCCAGGGAATGGCCGGCCTTTGGAGTGGGATGGCCAGAAGAAGGCAGCCTGGACCCAGGCACCTGTGTGGCTGTGCAGGACTTGGTCTTTGGAGACCCAGGGCACCCTGACCAAATGCCATATATAGAAATTTGGGCTGGTATTGTTTATGACAAACCCAAGTATTTGCAAGAGTGTCAGAGGGATTCCAAAGAGAAGGGAGAGTCCAAAAGAAAAGCAGGAGTATATATGGCCGGGGGGGGGGGGGGGGGGGGGGGGGGGGGACAGGAGAGGCGGGACGCTCCAACGCCCCTCCTACCCTGTCCTCCCGAGCCTCCCTGAGTCTCCCCCGAGACTGGGCCGATGGAGGAGTGGGGGGCCACCTCCCTACTCCGGTCCCCCTAGGACCACGGCTCCCGAACCGGACTCCACCACAGGAGTCCCTTCAGGTCTCTTAAGTCCACCACACACTAGGGCGGGGACGACTTTCACACCCGCCTCAGCCCCTGTGGGAGCGTTCCCCTTAAGGGAAGTGGGGGAGTCGGACACTGGAGGGAGACCTTTGAGAGTGTATGTTCCTTTCACTACCTCAGATTTATATAATTGGAAGAATCAAAACCCTCCCTTCTCAGTGGACCCTGAAGGAGTAGCTACTCTGCTTGAGTCTGTTTTTTACACTCACCAACCTACTTGGGATGATTGCCAGCAACTGTTAAACACTCTGTTTACAGTGGAGGAAAGGGAAAGGATTAAGCTGGAGGGAAAGAAACAAGTTCAGAACCTCCGAGGAGAAGTCCTTGGAGCCCCGGAGGTGGAGGAGGTGTTTCCCCAAACCCGACCTAAATGGGACCTGAACACAAGCGCCGGGTTTGAAGCCCTCACCAGGTACCGCCAGACTCTATTGAAGGGAATCAGGGCTGCTGGACGAAAGCCTACTAATTTGTCTAAGGTGACCGAATGTAGGCAGGAGGCAAACGAAAGCCCAGGCGCTTTCCTAGAGAGGCTTTACCAAGTGTACCGTACTTGGACTCCTATAGACCCTAAAGCCCCAGAGAATGCGCAGGCTGTCGTTCTCCAGTTCGTAGCCCAGTCCGCCCCAGATATTAGAAAGAAATTGCAGAAATTAGAAGGTTTTCAAGGAAAGTCTCTTTCAGAGTTGGTGGCCATAGCCCAGAAGGTTTTTGAGAATAGAGAAGATCTGGTGAAGGCCACGGTGGAGCTCAGCAAGAAGATGACCCAGGTCCTCATGACAAGGGAAGTAAGGAGCCAAGAAGGGAGAAGAAGTTTTAGGAAAGAAAATGGAAGAGGAAAGAATTGGGGACCACCTGGGAACCCAGAGAAGGCCAGGCTAGCAGGGAGGAACCAGTGTAGATTTTGTAAGAAGGAAGGACATTGGAGAATGGATTGTCCAGAACTACTGAAGACTAAGAAGTCCCCCCTGGAGGAGGAGACACCCCTGTTGGTTTTTGATTAGGGAGGTCGGGGCTCCCCAAGCCCCCGGGAGCCCAGGGTAAAACTCTCAGTAGGGGGAAAAATGGTCAATTTCCTAGTGGATACCGGGGCCACTCATTCAGTAATTCGACACCCAGTAAGACCCACTGGATATGACAAAGTAAAGATTGTAGGCGCTATGGGGGAGGTAAAGAGCTATCCAAAATCCGTAGGGAGAGTGGCTGGCCCTGGACTGCAGACCATTACCCACTCCTTCCTGGTAATCCCTGAATGTCCTGAGCCACTCCTGGGAAGAGATCTTCTCCATAAACTTCAGGCAACTGTCTCATTTGAGACAGATGAGGGACCCACGGTACAACTCGGTGGACGAATCCTGCTTACCATGCCGGCAAGTGAGGAGTACCGGCTGTACCAGGACCCAGAAAAGGTAAACAACTTAGACTTGCTAGAAAAATGGAAAAAGGAGGTCCCTAACGTCTGGGCTGAGACCAACCCTCCTGGGTTAGCGAAACATGTGACTCCCATAGTGGTGCAATTAATCAGCTCTGCCACTCCAGCTCGTGTTCGTCAGTACCCCATGAGCCAGGAAGCTCAGCAAGGTATCAGGATACACATCCAGCGCCTGAAGAA
Source organism: Erinaceus europaeus (assembly GCF_950295315.1). Classification (NCBI taxonomy): domain Eukaryota; kingdom Metazoa; phylum Chordata; class Mammalia; order Eulipotyphla; family Erinaceidae; genus Erinaceus; species Erinaceus europaeus. Next base: position 42,761,622 of record NC_080165.1, read on the forward strand.
GGCTGGTATTTTGGTACCTTGTAAATCGGCATGGAACACGCCCCTTCTCCCAGTTCGGAAGCCTGGAACAAATGACTACAGACCAGTGCAGGACTTGCGAGAGGTAAATAAGAGGGTTGAGACTGTTCATCCCACTGTCCCTAACCCTTACACTCTCCTCAGCCTCCTGCCACCAGAACGTACTTGGTACAGTGTCCTAGATTTAAAGGACACCTTCTTCAGCATCCCCCTGGCCCCCCAGAGCCAGCCAATATTTGCCTTTGAATGGACAGACCCTGAAGAAGGGGAGACTGGACAACTGACTTGGGCCCGCCTTCCTCAAGGGTTCAAGAATTCCCCTACCCTATTTGATGAGGCCCTGAGCAAGGACCTATCCGGTTTTTGAGGTGAACACCCAAGGTGCAGTCTTCTGCAGTATGTCGATGATCTTTTGATTGCCACCTCCTCTCGGAGAGAGTGTGAAGAAGCTACCAGAGACTTACTAGAGGTACTGGGGGCCCTGGGGTACAGGGTGTCTGCCAAAAAGGCCCAACTGTGTGCCCAAGAAGTGACTTACCTGGGCCTTTTCTTCCACCTCTGTCCATTTCAGCGGCACATCACCTCCACCGGTGGCAGTGTAGAGGGGTTTTGCCAACTCTGCGAACCCGGGGATCCATAGTCTGCAGTAGCCTACCGCCCCAAGGAATTCCTGAACCTGCCTCTTTGTGGAGGGGGTTGGGATCTTCAGGACCATCCGGATCCTTCCCTGCGACAGCGCTTGTCGGCCTTCCTTTATTTGGTAGCCCAGGTTTGCAATTCGTCAGTAAACATCTTTTGCTTCCTTGCAGTGGATGGTGGTTTGATTTATGCTCGCTAACAATCAACAATGGCAATAATAATAACCACAATGAGGCTACAACAACAAGGGCAACCAAAAGGGTGAAAAATGGCCTCCAGGAGCGGTGGATTCATGGTGAAGGCACCGAGCCCAGCAATAACCCTGGAGGAGAAAAGAAAAAAAAAGATCCTGGTTCGAGCCCCATGCTCCCCACCTGCAGGGGAGTCGCTTCACAAGCGGTGAATCAGGTTTGTAAGTATCTATCTTTCACTCCCCCTCTCTTGTCTTCCCTTCCTCTCTCCATTTCTCTCTGTCCTATCCAACAACAATGACATCAATAATAACAACAGTAACAGTAAAGCAACAAGGGCATCAAAAGGGAATAAATACATTTAAAGTATTATTGGTAACCTCCAATAATGTTTGAGAATCTGTTTAGTTTGATATTGCCACAGGTATATCATTCCTTTCGGCTAATATTTGCCTGATCTGAAATTCCATATCTCTAGTCCTGAAAACCAAGAAGGTCTGAAAATGAAGTATTTTTCAAAATTCATTTGGGAGCAAATGCTAATCTATGCTAATGAAAGGTTACTTATAGTCTTTATCCTACTTTGAGTGACTTTATAGTCTTTTATCCTACTTTATCTTAGCTTTTTAACTCTGTTTATATATCATTCTTGAGTTTATTCCTTTGTCATGAATTTTTATTTCTTTAGGTCATTCTAGGATGTCTTTTTCTATGAAATTCCTTCTAGTTTGGTAGCATTCTGCTCAGTGTAACTAAGAGAACTTGTTTAAGGGTTAATTCTCTCATGAAGTCTGTAAATTCCCTGAGGCACTTTGGGGGCCTTTGTTTACCTTGATATTCTTAATGACCAGAGAGTCTGTACTTAGACCTTTTAAGTTCACCTTTACTCCCTGCAGTTTTAATTTCATGTAGTGAAACCTCAGCATTCTCTTTGGGATACTCGCACTGCTGCTTGTAGCCACACTGCTTGGCCTAAACACATCTACCAACAGTGCTATTGAAATGACCCAATGGTACACACTGTTTCTGTAGAGAGCTATCCTTAAGATAGTTGGTGGTAGGTGAAGGAAATAGTATAGTGGCTATGCAAAATAATTTCATGCCTGAGGCTCTGAAGTCCCAGGCTCTACCCCCATCTCCATAAACCAGAGCTGAGCTCTGACCTCTTTCTCCTTCATTTAAATAAAATATGTTTTGTGGTCCAGGAGGTGGCACAGTGGATTAAAGCATTGGACTCTCAAGCCTGAAGTCCTTAGTTCAATCCCTGGCAGCACAAGTACCAGAGTGATGTCTGGTTCTGGTTCTTTCTCTCCCTCCTATCTTTCTCATTAATAAATAAATAAAAACTTAAAAAATATGTTTCACAAAAAGGATACCTGATGAATTTTTGAATATGCATACCCTTGATGGACTATGTAGTTTCATGAGTGTTCTTAAAATGAATATAAGGAGTTGAAAATCTTGATTTGCATGATTTTGCAGGGTTTTCTGGGATAAGTGAGTAATGGATTATTTTGAGAGATCACCTAAGGCTCTTTGCTAGAAGGGAGCTAGATTTTCTTTTTCCAGTAAAAAGCAACTTGTATTTATTTTTCTGAAAAATTTTACTAAAAGTATTTGTTTGTTTGTTTATCAGAGTACTGCTCAGTTCTATCTAATGTTGGTGCCAGGGCAGTTTGGAGGCTCAGGCATGCAAGTCTTTTGCATAGAAACTATGCTATCTCTTCAGCCCTTATTTAGTTATGTTTATGAGAGAGAGAGAGAGAGAGAGAAACAGGGAGAGAGAAGCAGAGCATGACTGCACCACTCTGACACATGCATTCTCAGGCTTGAGTTTGGGACTTCATGCCTACAAGTCCAGAACTCTGCTCACTATGCCACCTCCCAACTTCTTGAGTTAATTTTTATGTATGTTGTGAGATAAAGGCTCAACTGTTCTATCTAGACAGCCATTTCCAAGTCTAAGGTTATCTATAATATCTTCTATGCTAATTTCTAGAAATTCAATAATTTATCTATGTCTTTAGGTCTATGATTCATTTTGAGGTACTTTTATAAAAGATATAATATCTGCTCAGTTGAGGTTAATTTTTAAAAATTCCTTTATTGGGAGATTAGTGGTTTATAGTCAGTAGTAAAATACAATAGTTTGTACATGCATAACATTTCCACATAGCAATATAACCCCCACTAGGTCCTCCTCTGCCATCATGTTCCAGGACCTGAATCCTCCTTCCTCCCCACCAGAGTCTTTTCCTTTGGTGCATGCAGTACACCAACTCCAGTCCAAGCTCTGCTTAGTGTTCTCCCTTCTGATCTTGTTTTTCAACTTCTGTCTATGAGTGAGATCATCCCATTCTCATCCTTTTGTTTCTGACTTATCTCACTTAGCATGGTATTTTCAAGCTCCATCCAAGATGGGGTAAAGAAGGTGAGTTCACCATTTTTAATAGCTGAGTAGTATTCCATTGTGAATATAGCCTACAACTTAGCCATTCATCTGTTGTTAGACACCTGGGTTGCTTTCAGGTTTTGGATATTACAAATTATGCTGCTATGAACATAGGTTTACACAAATCTTTTTGGATGGGTGTGTTGGGTTCCTTAGGATATATCCCCAGAAGAAGAATTGCAGGGTCATAGGGTAAGTCCACTTCTAGCCTTCTGAGTGTTCTCCAGACTGCTCTCCACAGGGGTTGGACCAATTTAAATTCCCACCAGCAGTGCAGGAAGGTTCTTTTGTCCCCACAACCTCTCTTGTATTTGTTACTGCTAACTTTTCACATGTATGACATTCTCACAGGAGTGAAGTGTATCTCATTGTTGTCTTTATTGGGATTAATCTTTAACAGATATTTAATTTCTTCAGCACTATTTGTGGAAAAAAACCCAACAATATCCTTTCTTTATTAAATTGTTTTTGCTTTTCTCCATTTAATACCTTTTGTCACTATTCTTGATGGTTTCTCTAGAATTTATAAGAAATATCCAAACTTATCAGAGTAAGTTTCAGATTTACATAAATTTAAGCCCAGTGAGATATAGAAATATTACTTGTATTTAGCTTTATTCTTTTATATATATATATATATGTGTGTGTGTGTGTGTGTGTGTGTGTGTGTGTGTGTGTATATGTGTGTGTGTGTGTGTATAGTGTATGTGTGACTGATATGGACTGACTTTTTGTTTCACAGAGAGTCTGAGATGACAGGCAGACTGGGAGAGACATTGCAACACCAGACTTTTCCCCAGTACCATAGTAGTGTTCCTCAGTGGTGCTGGGACTGGGGCCTGAGTTGCATGCATGTGAAAGCTGGTGCCCTACCTGATGAGTTATTTCTCTAGCCCCATGTTATATCTATAAATGTTATAAACCCAACAACACATCATTAGTATTATTATTGCTTTATAGAATTATATATTTTAAAGGAACTGAGACTAAAAGAGGAACAATCTCTAGTTATATATCTTGTATTAACCTTATTCCCTGTTTATGATAATCTCATGAACACACTATCATTTCTAGTTCTCTGCATTTTTTTTTTCTTATGAAGTTACTTATGTTCTTTTTCAAACCTTCCTACATACATTTAATTATACTGGCTCCTTGCATATTTAAACATCACAACTTTTAATTGAATGGAACTGGAGGTGAGTAGCCTTGGTTAAATAAGCAGAGAGATGAAGGACAACTACTGGATAGTTGAACTCATATAGAATCTAGAGGACTGATTCACATGAACTTGCAGAAAAATAAAAAAACAAAAGCAAAAACTTTCTGAGACTTGTGAGAACTATGATGGTTATCTCTGGGAGGTGGGAACACAGACCTTTGGTGGTGGGTGTGGTGTGAAACTACACACTGTACTACAATTTTTTTAAAGGTGTTGATTTCTTTCTTTTAAAAAATACTTTATTTCACTTATTTTAATGAGAAAGAGTAAGATTCAGAAGGAAAGATACAGAGAGAGAGACAGAGACAGAGACACCAGATCACTGCTCAGTTCTGGCTTATGGTGGGGCTGGAGATTGAACCTGGGACCTCAAAGCCTCAGGCTTGAAAGGCTTTTGTATAACCATTATGCTGTCTCCCTACCCCCGCTGTACTACAATGTTATAACCCATTATAATCACACAAAAAAGTCACAACTTTTATGTCTTTAAACATTACATCCTGTTATTTTATAATTTGATAGTAAAGTGTTTTTTGTCTTTTCATTATCTAAAACCACGAGGACTCTGTTACTTCTGCTATTGCTTGTTTGTAGGATTTCCTCTTGCTCCAAACATTTTGATTGTGAACTCTTATTTGGTAGAACAGAATCCATGTTTTCTCCAGAGAGTTTGTATTTGTTTAGATTGGGCCCTGGGTAATGCTCATAGTTTAGGACCATTTAAATTCTTTGGCTTGGCATGTAGCAGTTGAACAAATATTTAAATTCAAAGCCCAGATCCACACACAGATAAGCTTTCCATTTCTGGATTTGGCAGCTGCTTCCTTCTACTTTTACCCTCCTCCCCATGTCCCACTTTCTCTATTCACATACCTCTATGATTTTAGAAACTTCTATACTTCATTTTCTAGAGTCATGGAGGAGACACCACAGATATTCATTTAGCTTTTTACAATTTGGTGATCTATTCTTAAAGTTTTTTTTTTTTCTTTTTTTTTGGCCTCCAGGGTTATCGCTGGGGCTCAGTGCACTATGAATCCACTGCTTCTGGAATCTATTCCCCCCCTTTTGTTGCCCTTGTTGCTTATCTTTGTTATTATTGTTGTTGCTATTGCTGTCATTGGTATTGGATAGGACAGAGAAATGGAGAGAGGAGGGGAAGACAGAGGGGGAAGAGAAAGACACTTGCAGACCTGCTTCACTGCTTGTGAAGTGACCTCCCTGCAGGTGGGGAGCCCAGGGCTCCAACTGGGATCCTTGAACTGGTCCTTGTGCTTCTCGCCAAGTGCATTTAATCTACTGTGCTACCACCTGGCATCCTATTCTTAAAGTCCCCCCCCCCTTTGGAGAGGGGGATTAATTCAGTATTTGGGTGGACATTTTGAAAAAAGTGAAATGGCCTTTCAGAATATCTAAACAACTATATGACCTGAACAGAAATGTTACAACTTATTACATTCAGCTCTTGATGGATAGAGTACTTTTTCTTTATACTGTTATAAACATTGCTGGTCTTGACTCCTACAAATATTTGTAAATTTTTCTAGGTTATATTACTAAGCCAATCTACCAGGACACAGGGACGACATGATTAGAGTTAGGAGAGATAGTCAGATTGGATTCCAGAGTGCTTTAAACAATTTATCAGTGTAAGTAGTGAGTTTCTGCTGCTGGACATTGTTGCCAGTACTTGATACAATCATCCTAATATTTGCCTCTCTAGTCAGTGAGAAATGGCATTTGTCATTTTAACTTGCATTTGACTGATAATCCTTGATAATTGTGTATCTTTTCTTGTTTATCATTTAGAATTTCTTTTTCTTTTCTTTTTTTTTTCTTTCTCTCTTTTCTTTCTTTTTTTCTTAGTGGAGGGAGGTGGGAGGGCAGGAGGACTGACTATATCATTTGCTCAGATTACATGTAGCAGTTGACTTTTTCCTCATTGTTTATTATGTGTTTATATATTCCTTTTCTCTAATATACTATCTTTCCCTCTTTGATCTTATACCACTTTAAGTTCTAGATCCAAAAGATTAATCAACCTTTTTCTTTATGGTTTTGGATTCTTTATGGACTTCTTTCTAATTCTGAAGTAAAATTCTATTTCCTCTATTCCATTTTCCCGTATCTTGGATACTTACTGATGTAAAGATTTTAAAACTTAGCTCCCTTGCTCTCCTCTCTCTTTCTCTCATTCTTTTTCTCACTAACAAATACATCTTAAAAAAAAAGTGGGGGGCATCCTTCCTCCCTTCCTTCCTCCCTCCCTTCCTCCCTCCCTCCCTCCCTCCCTCCCTCCCTCCCTCCCTTCCTTCCTTCCTTCCTTCCTTCCTTCCTTCCTTCCTTCCTTCCTTCCTTCCATCCTTCCTTCCCTCCCTTTACACCAGAGCACTGCTCAGCTGTGGCTTCTGGTGGTGTATGTAGGGGATTCAACCTGGGCCCCTTGGAGCCTCAGGCATGAGATTTTGCAGAGCCATTATGCTTTCTCACCATCCCTATTCTTTAGTTTTGAGTGAAATACAGAGAGAGTGAGAAAGGGAGAAGAGACAGACAGAAAGGAGATGCACCACTGCACCACTCCACCTTCCATCAAGCTCCCCGGGCCATCCAGCTGCTCTTTAAGGCTCAGCTCAGCTGTCCTCTCCTGCAGGAAGCCCTTACTGACTGCCAGTCCAGGTTAGGTACCTCTCAAGCAGGGGAGCCAGCTGAGACACCCCAAATATCTGGAGGGCTCTTAGGTGGATGCAGGCATCCTTCTCTCTTACTCCTTGACCTGTATGGTTTTTGGATACTCGGAGCACTAGCTAGCTAGGCCAATTCTCTACCACTTAGAGGAACACTCTCTTTGTCTTCTGGCCATAGGTTTTTCTTCTTCAAATTCCACTGATGGGGTGTCTTAGGCCCAGGCCCTAGTTCAGCTGGCTACTGGCCAGGATTTCCTGCTAATTCCAATGGAGGGTAGTAAAGGCAGCCAGGGCCCAAGGACTGCATGGCTCCCTGGGACCCCACAAGCATCCACAGTTCTCACAATCAATCTGGGAAATCAGACCATAATCACAGTGCCTAGAGAGGGAGTCAAAAAAAAAAAAAGAAAAGAAAAAAATTGGGGGTGGGGCACCAGGCTGTAGCACAGGGTTAAGAGAGAAAGAAGATCTTATATTACAAATCTCTGATTTCTAAAATCTTTTTTTGGGGGGAGGTGGGTGGTAACACTCCAGGTTAAGCACACATAGTGTGAAGCACAAGGACCAGGCTCAAAGATCTTGGTTTGAGGCCCCGGCTCACCACCGCAGGGGGGTTGCTTAGCAAGTGGTGAATCAGGTCTTCTGGTGTTTTTCTCCTTCTCCCCCTCTCCCTCTCCATCTTCCCCTCCCCTCTCAGTTTCTCTCTGTCCTATCCAACAACAACAACAGAAAATATATATATATATTTGCCTCCAGGGTTATCGCTGGAGCTCAGTGCCTGCACTACAAATATGCTGTTCCTAGAGGCTATCTTTTCTCTATTGCTGTTGTTGCTGTTATTGTTGCTACTGCTGTTGTTGGCTAAGACAGAGAGAAATCGAGAGAGGAGGGGAAGACTGAGAGGAGGAGAGAAAGATAGACACCTGCAGACTGCTTCACCCCTTAGAAGGCGACCCCCATACAGGTGGGGAGCCAGGGGTCTTAAACCAGGATCCCTGTGCTTGTCTTTGTGCTTCCTACTATGTGCACTAACCAGGTGTGCCACCGCCCACCTCCCCCCACCCCCATAAAAATTTTAGAATTAGAGATTTGTAATATTAAAAGTTTCTTTTTCTCTTTAAATTTATACTAAGGAAAGAAAGATCATTTTATTTTTGGATTAGGGAGAGATGTCATGTTGGTAAATTTAATCTGCTGGCCATTTGTCTCCTAGAAAACACCTTTTTCCCCTTTGAGTTTTAGTTTTAAAACTCTCTTCTGTGAAGTTTTTTTTTTACTAACTTCCCCAACTGAAATTCAATTCAATATTCATTTATTGAATACTTTTTTTTTCACACTTGGCTCTTTGCTAGAAGCTTAGGGAAATAGTGTTAAATAGTTTATGTTTCAGTGGCAAATTTACCAGACTTATGCCCAGATTCTCCTGTGGTTCCTTTGCATGCCATAAACACCACCACAGTAATTTTTAATTTAATAAAGTAGTTAACACATGGGCTTTTCTTCTATCAGTTAACCCGGTTGGTTCTATCTTTAAGAGGATAGCCACAATCTAATTATTTCTCTGGGTATTTAATTTATTAAAAATTTATTATATATATATATATATATATATATATATATATAATATATATATACACACCCTGGGTCAGATCAGTATGGTAAATAGTTAATTGTATTTATATATTTTATTCAAGTTTGGGAGCTACTCCATACCCAATCTAGTTTTCTAGTCCACTCTCAACTCTGACACCATCTTCCCAGAGAATATTTTTAGACTTTATTGGCTATCAAGGTCCAACAAAAATTAGGTCATGGGACCTAATTAGACTTCCTAGCTTCTTCTCACCCTAAAATCCCTATTCCCATCTGCTCCATTCCTACTTCTTGGCTCCTGTCTATTACATATTTTATTCTGCTTTATGTCTTAATTGCCTTTCAGCCACCAAGTTGGGGATGCTACTATAATTTCATTCTGAAATTCTTGGGTAGATGACCTCCTCCAACCTCAGTTCTACATCTATAGACTGTTTGTTTATTTGATTTTTGTCTGTTGCCTTGCTTTGTTTCTTTATATTTCACATGTGAGATTATCTGGTGTTTGCTTTACTCCTTCTGACTTATTTTACTGAACATGACACGCTCTAGTTCTAGTCATGATGCAAAATATAATCTTTTCATTTAGCTGAGTAGCATTCCATTGTATATATCTATATCTCACATCTTCTTTATTCATTTTTCTGTCTTTGGGCACTTAGCTTACTGCTATATATTAGCTGTTATGAATGACACTGAGTTAATGTAGGAGTGAAAATCTCTTTGTAATGGTGGTTTTGTGTTCTTCCCATAAATTCAGAGGAGTGAAATTACTGGATCATATAGTAGGTCTAATTTTAATGCTTAAAGAAATATATTTTTTTCTTTTCTTTTTTGCTTCCAGTCACTGGGGCTTTGTGCCAGCTCTAAGAATCTGACACTTCTGGCGGCCATTTTTTTCTCTCTCTCCCCCCCCCCCCAATTTATTTGATAGGATAGAGAGAAATTGAGAATGGGAGGGGAAATGGATAGAAATAGACACTTGCAGACCTGCTTCACAGCTTGTGAAGTGTCCTCACTGCTGCTGGGGAGTTCCTTGCATGGGTTCTTTCACATAGTACTTTTTGTGGTTATTTGGCTGTGCCACCACCTGGCCTGCTTAGAGAAATCTTCATCCTATTTTTCATATTGGCTGGAGCAATTTACATTCACATCAACAGCATGCATACAATGTATTTTTTATTTTTTAATTATTTATTTAAGAAAGGAGACATTAACAAAACCATAGGATAGGAGGGGTACAACTCCACACAATTCCCACCACCCGATCTCCATATCCCATCCCTTCCCCTGATAGCTTTCCCAATCTCTATCCCTCTGGGAGCATGGACCCAGGGTTGTTGTGGGTTGCAGAAGGTGGGAGGTCTGGCTTCTGTAATTGCTTCCCCGCTGAACATGGGTGTTGACTGGTCGATCCATACTCCCAATCTGTCTCTCTCTCCCCTAGTAAGGTGGGTCTCTAGGGAAGCAGAGTTCCAGGACACTTGGTGGGGTCGTCAGTCCAGGGAAGTCTGGTCAGCATCCTGCTGGCCTCTGGTACCTGGTGGCTGAAAAGAGAGTTAACATACAAAACCAAACAAATTGTTGAACAATTATGGACCTAAAGGCTGGAATAGTGCAGATGAAGTGCTGGGGGGTACTCACTGCAGACTCTTGTGTACTTCTGCTTTCAGGTATATATTTTGCCCTAGTTTATGGATACATGTGAACATATGCTCTATCTCACGGGACCTGGTCTATATCTAGGTTTGGGGACTTGATTGGGGAGTGGACCACCTGGAATGGAATTAGAGAATACTATGAGAGGAAAGGTCTCACCTGAGTAATGAAGCTGAAGGGTTTTCGTTCCACACCTGAAGTCTCTGGACACAGTCTGAAGTGAAGCATGCTGGGGTGGCACTTGTTGCGTTGATTAGGTTGCAATCAGAGGATGCAATATTATTTGATATGCATTGAGAGAAGCATGCAGGAAAGTGGGCCCCACCCTAAGGTTCCAGGACTGGGGGAAATATAGGCTCTATAGAGGAAGCGGGAAGTTCCTGCTGTCTTAGGGTTCAAGAAGACAATGGATAGTTATTGTTATCATCACATTATTTGGTAATTGGGTTAACTTTGAAAAGTCCCTTTGTTAGGGTTTGCTGTATAATACCCAGCATCATGTATACTGCTGTGCCACCGGTTGCTTCTGTTCTACCTAGTCTAGGCTTTTGAGAGAGTCCACATATCAAAGACTCAACCTATGTATTAAAAAGTCTGTGTTTTAAAAAGTTCCAGACATACAATCAATTTTTCCCCTCTCATATTAATTAAATAGTGATTTATATGACTAAACTTTAATAGGAGTGTACATTCCCACCACCAAAAGACTGTGTCCCATTATACCAATCCTCCCTCGACCCCCCCTGCCTCCCCCTGCCCAGGGAAGCCGAATGTCCACCCTCCCCCTCACCACAGGGTTTTTACTTTGGTGCCCTACTCTAATGTATTTTTTTCTCTACAGCTTTGCTAATACTTTTTTTTCTGATCTTTTTGATATAGATCACTCTCACAGATATCTTTTTAATTTGCATTTCATTGTCTTTTTTCATTTTCATTTCCTTAATACTAATGAACATATCATATATATATGTGTGTGTGTGTGTGTGTGTGTGTGTGTGTGTGTGTGTGTGTTTTGGGACTTTGTTAGGAAGTGAACCTCCTGGAATGGAATTAGAGAATACCATGAAAGGAAAAGTGTTGAGGGTGAAGGGTTGGCATTCCGTGCCTAATGTCTCTGGATACAGTTTGAGGTGAAGCATGCTGAGATGGTACTCATTGCATTGATTAGGTTGGAATCGGCAGATGCAATATCATTTGGTATGACTTGAAAGAAGCATGCAGGGAAGTGAGCCTCACCCTAGAGTTTCCAGGATTGGGAGAAACATAGGCTCTATAAAGGAAGCAGGAGATTCCTATTGTCTTAGGGTTTAAGAAGACAATAGATAGTTATTTCAATAATCATACTGTTGGGCAGTTGGGCTAACTAATGAACATTTTTCTAAATTATTAAGTCTTTTAAAATATTTTTATTAATATATTATTGGATAGAGACAGAGAGAAATTGAGATGGGAGGGAGAGATAGAGAGGAAAAGAGACAGAGGGACATCTGCAGCCCTGCTTCACCACTTGTGAAGCTTTCCCCCTGAAAATGGGGATCAGGGGCTTGTGGTCTGGGTCCTTGTGCACTGTAGTGTGTGTGCTTAACCAAATGCACCACTGCGTGGTCACTAATGAATATTATTTTTACAAATATAGTAGTTTGTACATGTATAGTATTTCTCAATATTCCACATAGCAATTCAACCCCCACTAGTTCCTCTTCTGCCATCATGTTCCAGGATTTGAACCCCCCACCTCAGAGATTTTTACTTTGGTGCAATACACCAACTCCAGTCCAATTTTTCATATGTATATATTATCCCATTGTCAGATGTATGGTATGCAAATATTTTTTTCCTATTGAGTAGGATGTCTTTTTGGTTTAATAATAAGTTCTTTTATTATGTCAGCAGTCCTTTTTTTGCTCTTATTATTATTATTTAATGTTGGAGTTCAGATCCTGAGATATCATAGAAGCTAATGTCATGAATTGTTAGCCTATATTTTCTTCAATGTATTTTCTGGAAAATCCAACATCCATTATATATATATATTCAAGCTTAAGACAAAGATATCTACTCTCACCACTATCATTTATATTGTGATTTTAGTTATCATCTTTTTAAAAAAATATATTTTCTTTAATTTTTTTTTGAGAGAGATACAGAGAGAGAGAAAAAAAAAAAACACCGGAGTACTGGTCAACTCTGGTTTATGGTGGTGCAAGGGATTGAACCTGGGACTTTGAAGCCTCAGGCATGAGAGTCTCTTTGCATAACCATTATGGTATCTACCCCCACCCTTTAGTTAGCATCTTTAGGACAGTAGACACCTCTTGGCATTGCTCTTCTTTTTTATCATGCATTAATTTCCTTCCTGAAAGCTCTGAAAGGGCTCACAAAAAAAAAACAAAAAAACCTCCTTGGCTGATTGCTTAATTGTTCTATTACAGAGGGTTTTTTTTTCTTGTATCATCCAGAAAGTGGAATTACTTTCTTACATGTAAGTTTCTTGTGCTACCCTTGTGATATCTCCCCTATCATGTTCCAGGTTTTTTGAATGGAAAAAAGCTTATCTTAGAACTACCAGGAGAGGTAAGCACCAGGAACATCCTACGTTCATATTCAAAGTCTGAAAGTTGATCTAAAGTCTATTGTTGTCTATGCCAGGAGAAAGTATTGACTAGTTTATTGTGTACAAAATCAGACAAGAAAAAGTCAGAACTAAATGAAATGGAATTTACCTGGAATTCAAGATTTTAGCTCTAAGTTCAGGACTACAGAAAGAAAACAGGAAATTAAAACTGAACTTTTCCTTGTCATCTTTTTATAAGTAGCTTAAAAAAATATTTTGATTATTTGTTTTCAATGAAAGAGAGATACAGAGAGAAAAATTCACAGAGACCAGGATACTGATCAACTCTGGTTTATGGTGGTGTTAGGAATTGAACCTGGGAGTTTAGCACCTCAGGAATGAAAGTCATTTGCATAACCATTATGCTGTCTCCCCAGTTTACTAGTTGTCATCTTGAATACTGACTTATAGTGTATACAGGAAGTCCTTGAACACTATTTCTTTCACCTTCATTTTTCTTTTCTTTTTAAAAATATTTTTATTTATTTATTATTGGATAAAGATAGAGAGAAATTGGGAGGGGAGAGGAAGATAGAGAGAGAGAAGACAAAGAGACACCTGCAGACCTGTTCCACTACTTGTGAAGCTTCCCCCCTACAGGTGGGGACCAGGGACTTGAACCTGCATCTTTGCACACTGTAATGTGTGTACTTAACCAGATGCGCCACCGCCTGACCCCTCACCTTCATTTTTCTTTGTAAGCTCTGGCTTATGATGAAAACTTTTAGCCGTGGTCATGGAAGTTTTTTTGCATAACTATTATGCCATCTCTTTAGCCCCTTTTACATTCATTTCATTAACAAAGTTGATAAGAAAAAAACATATTCTGGACACATGTTAAATGAAACATCATTGAACAGACCTGCTTTCATTATACTTAAATTTTTGCTTAAATCTGCAGTTTCCAACAACTGACTCATGCTGTCAAGTGAGGACTTAGTGTACATCAAGTATGTGTGTTTGTGTGTGTGTGTGTGTTTAGAGAAAGTGTTTCTTTTAGAATATGAATGGAGGCAGCCAAGACCTGCTTATCTGTTAATCAGCTGTACTGAAGGCAAAATATTTAATCATACTGTGGCTCACATATGGTAGAGATTAAAAACTTCTAAAAAATCAAACTCTAAGGAGGAAGTAGCCAAATTTTAACCCCAGCTGTCACAACAAGAGATTATCAGTCTGAGAGGGACAGATTTCGTGAGGGAAAAGCCTGTACTTTACCTGTAGGTTACTCATTTTCTCCTTAAAGACAAGAGTTAAAGCTCTTTATTGTAGACAAGAGAAAAATACCCCAAATTTGGAGCACATCCTGTACTTTCACATTCCCTCACATTTGTGTAGTGGGAGTTAAAACAGAGGTATTTAGAGAGGCAACAACATGCATATAAAATATGTGAGCCTGAAAAGCTAAACTCTGAGAACTGTAGATGTAATTGACTGAAGTCTCTTCTGCACTATGGAGAATGGGGTTGGCATGGTCAGACAGGTGCCTATCAGCATGGCATAGAGGATGGCATGACCTATGCATGGGCTGTGTGGGATTTGGAAAAACCCCAACAGTTGACTGAGTACCAAGACATGGACTGAAAGACCTGAACTATAAGAGGTGGGTACTCAGATAGGACACTTTGAATAGCAAGTGACCAAAACACAACCCAAATGACGTTAAACAGAAGTGATTTATCTGAAGAACAGAGCTAGCTCCAAAGATCCTTAATAGCACCCCGAGTGATGTTCCTAAAGATTGAGAAATCAAAAACATCCTGTGGTGACAAGTTTCTCTGGCATCTCTTCCCTTTACACAATAAAGGGACTGTAAAGTATTAGAGACTGACTATAAAATAGGATCTTGTATCATGCAGGATGCATTTACTAAGACGTTGGTGTTTGATATTTTTATAAATGTTAGAGCAGTCAGTGAGTGTTGTAGCCTGAGACAGTTACTATAATAATACTGCAAATTTTGAGGCCTACTAAGCATTTTTAGAATTATAGATGTTTAAATATTTTGATAATGCCCTCTATAAAAAATCAAAATATAGAAAATTCACTAATGTACTACGTACTCAGACATCACTCAAAATGTCCTTTCACAAGCATACTTAGAACAAATACATGGTATACTCACCTAATGTCCACAATTTCCAGGATCCAGGCAGGTATACAGAAAAAAAAAGGCTCATGTGTTTTATTTCTAAAAAATTATAAACAAACTAACATCTTGCTAGACAAAATATGTCCTATCCTTCTTTTTTTTTTTTTTCCTATCCTTCTTTATTGATGAATATACTTTCATGATTAAAAGGCAAGACCACTGGGCAGGGGACACAGCATAACAGTTATATAAAGACTTTCATGCCTGAGGCTCTGCAGTCTCAAGTTCAGTTCCCCGTACTACTATAAACCAGAATTGAGTAGTCTCTGATATCTCTGTATCTCTCTCTGTCTGCCTTTCTGGATCTCGCTCACAAAAAGAAAAATAAAATATTAAAATATAGGCAAGACCAAATTTAGAATTTTGGATCATGTTCCAAATACCTCCAGTGACTTTTCTTCTTGCCACCTGCTCCATTCTGTACTGCAGGGTTTTTATAACATTGGCCTGTGTACACACCCTTGTCTATGTACAAGCTCTATTCATTTTTCACTGCCTGTCCAATAACTGTCCATGGCTACCTTAAGAATTAAGTCCTGAAAAAAAAAAAGAATTAAGTCCTGGCATTCTATGTTCTTTCTACCTTTGGGTCACATCCAAAGAAGATGCCCTGTAGGCCTTGGAAGAAGGCCCAGGATTATTTGTGAAGGGAACCCTTAGGGTCCTGGGTACATGGAATGTTATCTGAGAGAATGTTCATGACCTTCAGGTTGCTTTAACCCTTTGCCCATAAAAGAAGTTCAAGTTTCCAGAGAATGGAGTGCAGGACAAAACCTTTCTTGCTCACATCAGAGGGTAGGTACTACCTAACTTCCTTGCTCTTAACTAAGACCTGAAATTGCCTGAATCTGATTTAACAATGGTATACTAGTGTTTTGTTTATTTCCCCCAGAATAATTGCTTTTATGAGCAATCATGGATAATCATGGATAATCACACCAGGATATGTGATTATCCATGGAAAAATATCTCAAGAGAAGGTTAAAAAAAACTTGCAGATATTTCCACAAGTTTGAGTTGTAGAAAGGATGATTATTCAAATCAGGGAACTGAAACATCCTCTTACATGTTTGGGTCCCTCTTCAAGCAAGGGAAAACTTTCTATAAAGCATATATGCATTGATTCCTTAATTGGTCAGATCTCTTTTCCAAACTCAGCTGCTTATCTTGATTGTTTGCTGTCTTTTTCCATTTTAAAGGCTACCTGCAAGGCTGATTATGTTATACCATCTTCTCCTCTCTCTGATCAAGGCTGACTATGTTATACCATCTTCTCCTCTCTCTGATCAAGGCTGACTATGTTATACCATCTTCTCCTCTCTCTGATAAAAATTTCTTGCCTGTAGAATTTCCCTGGCTAGCATCAATCATTTCTTTGTGGGTAAAAGTCTCACCTGAATCTCTTGAAACCTGGTATGTGCCTTTTTGGCCACACAATGTCAATTCAGCTTCTTCTGCTTATTGCTGTTGAGTGACTCATCTGAGGGTGGTGTGGGGAGACCAACCACATCTGAAACATGTGTCTTTTGGATCCTGAGGATTTAACTGTTCCATCCTGTGCTATTGATTTTTTTACTATAAAATAAATATAATTAGAGAGATAAGAATAAAGCCATTTGACATTACTTCATTTTGTATTGGGAACTAGAAAATGAAAAGAGCAATCTTTTCCTTCTAGTGGGGGAGTGGGGCATCTCTCTTCCACTTGTGCTGTGTTCCTTAGTTCCTGCCATGGTAATTGCAGGTTCAGTCAGTTTTTTTTTAAAGTTATGAATCATATCAATGACTCAAAATACATTCTGAGAGAGGATAAAAAGCTAAACTGGCTGTCTATATAGAGTATGGAATGTGAATTTTTGGAAAACTCCTACTAAAACATTATTCATTCATTCATTAGCAAAAAATAGATTGAAGCAAAAATATATTCAATGGATGGTGTCATATATAAAGACAATTAAATACATTTCTAAAAATGAATGCATAGTTTTTCTTAAGTTGGATTTTTATGTTTTTCTGTGGGAGAAACAAAACTTAGAACTCATAGCTACTATAAAATTTTCAATTGTGTTTCTAGAGAGAGAGAAGGCAAAGTAGCTCACTTGGAGAGTGTGGCACTTTGTCATGTGTGTGACCCAGGTTTGACTTCAGCCTTCACCACGTTGGTGCTGTGGTCTATTTTCTTCTGTGAGATGGGAAATAATTCCGTGAATTATTTCACTGGTTTCTTTCTCTTTATCTGAAAAGGTCATCCCAGAGTGGTGAAGCCTCAGTGGCAAACACACACACGCACACGCACACGCACACACACACACACACACACAGAGTGAGAGAGAGGGGAATCATGCAGTTCTTCAACCATTTGATAATAAGCAAATATAATAAAAATTTATAAATCACAGAGCTGTAATAGACATTGAAGATTATATATACAACATCAAGAAAAGTTCTGATAGAGGCAGAGAGAAAGCACTGCTCCAGTGCTTGTGAAACTTCCCTTCTGCAGCTGGGGACCTTTAGCTTGATTCTAGGTCCATGCACGTAACTTGTGCACTTTACTGATTGAAACTGCCCATACATGTCTACTGTAAAACATTAATCCTCCAATAAAGAAATAAAAAAAAAGAAACTGCCCATACAACTTTCTAATTCCACTAATGAGAAAAGTGAAACCCAGAGAGGATGAAGGATTTATTCAAGGTTGCACAACTCTTTAGTTTGTGGCAAAGATAGGTCTGGAGCCTGAATCTTCTATTTATGAGAAAACATCTCTCTTGGAAAAATAATGATAGTTGTTTACAGTTTACAAGGGCAAAACATTTTCTCCTATGTAGTCTTCTTAGTTGTGACACACTTTGGCATGATAGGTATTATTATCTTCACTTTAGAGAAAGAGGAAACAAGAACAAGAGAAAATTTTGCTTATGTGACAATTTCCTGACTAGATAGTGACAGATCAGTAGAAGTAAGAGTCTGGTCCTCAAGATCACATTCTGATCAAAGTGCAGTATCACTTAGCCCTCTACCTTGCTGCTAGGGAACAATTTTACTGTCATCTTTTTTTGTATACAATTGAGGCCAAGCAGAATGGCTGCAAATCTCTTTTCAAGTTGATCTATTTGTCATTTTGATTATTGTCCTTTTATGTTGGTCATTACACCAGGTCTGCTGCATTGCTTGATGTTATGGTCTATTTACATAATCACTGTTTTGCCTGAGACTCGACCAGCCTGCAGGACATTGGTTTAATCCCCACTGGTTAGATGGAATTCGTGCTCTTTTCCTTCTCTCCACCCACTCTCCTACCCACTTCCTTTTCCAGCTGGCCACTTCCGCCATGGAAGATATAAAGGCAGATTCTTTTCTGATGAATAAACACATTACATTGTGTTCCCTCTCATCCATGAGTTCCTGGTTGTCTCTCTCCCACCCGCGAAGCTAGCCCAGCACTTTTATTCATTTTTCTCTGTGCGAAGCAATTGATTTAGGTGTTATGGAAGATAAAAAGACCAAATAGGCTGGATATCCAGTGTCTAAATGGGGACTTAAAACTTGTTCACAAATAACAATAGTATAAGAGAAAAATTGGTGACAAATTAAAAGAAGTAGAAAATGTTACAGAATTCCCAGTACTTGAGTAAAATAAGATACTTTTGTCCAGTTTAGAGTGATTAAAAAAAAAAAAAAGCCCATCTCTCTACTGGAGGAAATGATTCATAAGACAGTTGTTCTCTTATGTGTACAGTTTCTTTGTTTAAAAATTATTTATTGGTTGATAAGGGGGAGTAAGAGAGAAAGACAGAAATGCCAAAAAGAGCCAGAACATAGTTCTGTACATGTGATTCTAGGGGTCAAACTTGGAACCTTCTGCTTTTAGGTCCAATGCTCTATCCACTATCCCACCTCCTGGGTTATTCAACTAGCTACACAAAAGAAAGTAAGATATATCTCCTAATCTCTTCTGATAGCATCAGTATTTATATCACCCCTTGATAATCTTTAAAAGAAACACTGTATACAATTGGGCAAGAGATATACTGGCAAATATATATATCAACTAAAGGAAAATTATTTTCCCTATGACAACCTTTATTAGAATAATCAAACAAGTAAATGTAGTAAAACTTAAGGTTAACTTAGACCCCACTAAAATTCTAGGTGTATTTCCTCCCTAATTTGAGGCCAGAACCCATAAACTGGATACCAGTTTGGATACAACAAATTATACTCAATGCTTTAATGACCGGGAGAAAGTCTAAACTTGTCAAGTAAAGAAAGGGCTACAAAATCTGTATAAGGGCATGATATTGGCTTACTTAATGATTTCTTTTTTGGTCAACACCAGGCCCCCCATCATCTGGAACCCTAGTCATGGAATCTTTAGATTCCCACATTGATAATATGGGCCTAGACCTCTAATAGATTCCTCTCTCCATGATCACTAATCACTTTCACTAGGAACATCATCACAAACCCTCCTGTGGGCTCTCCAAGACCTTGCCTTCAGTATGAAGTAGCAATGGTAGGGACTGCCCCGCTTTCTGAAGGTGGCTGGGTCATTCCACCATGCCACTCAAGAAAGACTGGTCCTGAAATGAGTACAACCTATAATGTTTCCAACTGTGACCATGGATTGCAAACACAGACTGACAGGGACTCAGAAGTTATACAGGCTCCTGTGCTAAATATAAATATATATGGGGCCTGGGTCAGATTGAAGTGATAAATAGTGAATTGCATTTATATATTTTCTCCAAATTTGGGACTACTTTTTGTCCTAATCCAGCTTTCTAGTCCTATTCTCAACTCTACCACCATCTTCCCAGACAATATTTTTAGTTCACCTGCATGCTAGCTATCAAGCTCAAGCAAAAATTACTGAAGTCATAGGCCCCTTGGAACATACCTAAAATAGACTTCCTAGCTTCTTCCCAAACTTAATTTCATCTGCTCTATTCCTACCTTTGGGTTCCTGTTTATTATTTATCCTGCTTTATATTTTATGACCTGTTAACCATCAAGTTGCAGATGCTACTATGATTACATCCTGAACTTCCTGTGCACCTTCACCAGTGTCTCTGAATTCTCACCTCTCTAGAGCCCTACCCTACTAGGGAAAGATAGAAACAGGCTGGGGGTATGTATTGACTTTCCAATGTCCATGTCCAGAGGAGAAGCAATTATAGAAGTCAGAACTCCCACCTTCTGCACCCCAAGAGTTTTAGTCCATACTTCCAGAGGAGGAAAAATGTTAGAAGATGAACAGAGGGCACCAAACTCCAATTCCATTAGGACCTGGAGAGAGAAGAAAAAAGAAAGGGGGGGGGGGCTAGATAGCATAATGGTTATGCAAAAAGACTCTCATGCCTGAGGCTCCATCAAATCCCTGGCTCAATCCCCCACACCACTGTAAGCCAGAGATGAGCAGTGCTCTGGTAAAAAACAAAGAAGAAGAAGAAAAACAAAGGACAGTTGGAAGTAGTAACAGGTGTAGGTGTGACTTAGAAAGGAAAAGAAGGCAGATCAAATAGAAAAAAAGAGTTAAAAATATATAGATAGTTATAGAAATAATAGTCAACTAATATCTGTGATTTTTAGAGAACTACTTAAGTCTCCAGTAGAGGGAATGGGGACTGAACTCTGATGGTGGGAACGATGCAGAATTATACCCTTGTTATTTCACAATTTTGTAAATCAATACTAAATCACTAATAAAATTTTTTTTTTAAATCTTGGAAAGATTATAAGTCATTTTATCTTTTCACCTCTAGATGGGGAAAGAGTATACATGCTTTTGGAAAATTCCTTTGAGAACAGGCCTCCTGCTTTATTAAATAAAGAGATTGAATTAATGCTTTTTTTCCCCCCTAGAATGCTGCTCTGGCTTTTGATAGTTTGGGTGATTGAACCTGAAACTGTGACTGTGGAACCTCAGGCAAAAGAGTATTTTTGCATAACCATTATGATGTCTCCCCTGGCCTGCATTGATGAACTTAAGGGGAGATACCTGGGTTTTCCAAATAGACTCTTGGGAAATACAAAAACAAAAAAAGCTTCCAAACTTCAAGCCAATCTGATTTTTTTTTTAACCAGAACACTGTTCAGCTGTGGCTTATGGGGATGAAAGGGATTGAACCTGGGACTTGGGATCCTCTGGTATGAGAGTCTCTTTGCCTAACTATGTGCTATTTACTCTTCCCCTAGCCGGTCTGTTTTTCTAGCATGTAAAAATCTAGATACTAACTAAAACGTAGTTCATAATTAAAAATACTTTGTTATTATATTTGCTGGGCTCTCACCCTGAGTTTTGAAAACTGAATGATTTGATAGTAAACATTTAGATTTTGATAGGGGAGGGTCAGTTGAATAGGAGGAAATTCAATAGGGTCAGAGCACTTAGTTAATTTTTACAGGGATTTCAGCAGCCCTAAGTGGTGACTCCTTGAGAAGATAAAATATGAAAACTAGCTGGATGAGAGCAAGAGACTGGCATACTTAATGATGGCTCTTTTGGCTATTACCAGGGCATCCCATCATCCAGGGCCCTAGTCAGGGAATCCTGGGAATCCCACATAGGCATGGTGGGCCTAGACCTCTAACAAATCCCTCTTTCCACCATCACTGGTTGCCACCATCAGGAAGAACATCGTGGACCCACTTGTGGGCCTCTACAGGACCTTACTCTCAATGTGGAACAACTAAGGTAGGGACTGACTGACTTTCTGAAGGGAGGTTGGGCAACATACTCTACCACTCGAGGAAGATGGGTCCTGCAGTGGGTACAGCCTAGAATGTTCCTAGCTAGGACTAGAAAATGGAAGCTCAGACCTACAGGTCTGTGGAGGTTATACAGGTTCTGGTGCTGAATATGGGTCCCAGATCGAATTGATGGGGTTTACAATTAACAATATTTATATACTTTCCCCATATTTGGGAGCTATTCTCTACCCTGATCCATCTTTCTAGTTCTATTCCTAACTCTGACAGCATCTCTCCAGGCAATTACCTTTAAAAGCCCACCTGCATATTAGCTCTTGGGATCAGGCTAAAATTGGTAAAGTCATGGGCCCCTTGAAATACACTAAAATAGACTTCCTAGCTTTTTCCAAAGTGGAGACCCCCAAATCTCATCTGCTATAGTCTTTACCTTTAGATTCCTGATTATTAAACAATTGGTTCTGCTTTATATCTTAATGCTCTTCAGCCACCAAGTTGCAGATGCTGCCAAGATGTTAACCTGACTTCACTGGCTAGATGACCTCACTAATAAACTGTGGAAACCCACCTGTTGTTAAAATTCGTAGGCTCTAATCGGGTTAGCTTCACGGGCGGGTAACAGAGACGACCAGAGACATACGGCTGGACAGGGAAGCTGTATTTCTTTATTCAGGAACAACGATTCATAAACTAAGACAAACTAATCACCAAACAGAACTCTGCTGTCTCATTGCAGCGGCGCAAGCACTCTCTCTTACTCTCGAACTCAGGAACTCTTGAACTCTGGCGGGGTTCCTAGGGGCGGGGCCAAGCGGGCCCGCGAAACTAACTGGGCTGATCCAATTTTCTTGGCGGGGGAGGGCTAGAACAAACCAATGTAAAGCATACAACACCCACCTCTCCAGAGCCCTGCCCCACTAGAGAAAGATAGAAACAGGCTGGAGATATGGATTGACCTGCCAATGCCCATGTCCAATGGAGAAGCAATTACAGGGAGTCGGGCGGTATCACAGTAGGTTAAGTTCAAGTAGCAAAAAGCACAAGGAACAGCGTAAAGATCCCGGTTGGAGTCCCCAGCTCCCCACCTTTAGGGGCATCACTACAGGTGGTGAAGCAGGTCTGCAGGTGTCTATCTTTCTCTCCCCCTCTCTGTCTTCCCCTCCTCTCTCCATTTCTCTCTGTCCTATTCAACAACAATGATGTCAATAACAACAACCATAATAACTATAACAATAAACAAGGGCTACAAAAAATGAATAAATAAATAAATAAGTTAATTAATTAATTAAAAAAGAGAAGCAATTACAGAAGCCAGACCTTCCACCTTCTGGACCCCATAATGATCCTGGGGCCATACTCCCAGAGGGATAAAGAATAGAAAAGCTTCCAGTGGAGGGGTTGGGATATGAAACTCTGGTAGTGGTAATTGTGTGGAGTGTGGAATTGTTACCCTTCTTATCCTATGGTCTTGTTGATCATAATTAAATAAATAAAATAAAAAATGTGAAAACAAATATCTTAATGTGAAATAACATGAGATTTTTAAGATATGCTTGGATATTTTAGACTACAATTTAGATTGAAAGCAGGTAGGAATCTTTTTTTTAATTTATCTTTTATTTTTTATTTAAGAAAGGATTAATTAACAAAACCATAGGGTAGGAGGGGTACAACTCCACACAATTCCCACCACCCAATCTCCATTTCCCACCCCCTGCCCTGACAGCTTTCCCATTCTCTATCCCTCTGGGAGCATGGACCCAGGGTCATTGTGGGTTGCAGAACGTAGAAGGTCTGGCTTCTGTAATTGCTTCCCTGCTGATCATGGGCGTTGACTGGTCGGTCCATACTCCCAGTCTGCCTCTCTCTTTCCCTAGTAGGGTGGGTCTCTGGGGAAGCTGAGCTCCAGGACACATTGGTGGGGTCTTCAGTCCAGGGAAGCCTGGCCGGCATCCTGGTGGCATCTGGAACCTGGTGACTGAAAAGAGAGTTAACATACAAAGCCAAAAAATTGTTGAGCAATCATGGACCCAAAGGTTGGAATAGTGGAGAGGAAATGTTAGGGGGGTACTCACTGCAAACTCTAGTGCACTTCTGCTTTCAGGTATATATTTTGCAGTAGTTTACGGATACGTGTGAACATATGCTCTCTCACAGAAACTGGTGTATATCTAGGTTTTGGGACTTTGTTAGAAAGTGAACCACCTGAGATGAAATTAGAGTATACTATGAAAGGAAAGGTCTCACCTGAGTAATGAAATTGAAGGGTTGTCATTCCACACATGAAGTCTCTGGACACAGTCTGAAGTGAAGCATGTTGAGGTGGCAATCATTGTGTTGGTTAGGTTATGATCAGCAGATGCAATATTATTTGATATGGATTGGTAGAGGCATATGGGAAAATGGGCCCTATCCAATGGTTCCAGGACTGGGGGAAGTAGAGGGTCTATAGTGGAGATGTGAGGTTCCTGCTGTAATTTGGTCAGGTCCTGCTTTTTGTTTCCCTTTCAGATCTTCTTACTCAACTTTTGTTGATGAGTGGGATCATCCCATACTCATATTTATCTTTCTGACTTAGCTCACTTAACATAATTCCTTCTAGCTCTGTCCAAGATGGGTCAGAGAAGGTGGGTTCATTGTTCTTGACAGCTGCATAGTATTCCATTGTGTATATATATACCACAGCTTTCTCAGCCACTCATCTGTTGTTGGGCACCTGGGTTGCTTCCAGGTTTTAGCTATTATGAATTGTGCTGCTATGAACATAGGAGTACACACCTCTTTTTGTTTGGGTGTTATGGAGTCCTTGGGATATAACCCCAGGAGAGGAATTACTGGATCGTATGGAAGGTCCATCTAGCCTTCTGAGAGTTTTCCAGACTGCTCTCCACAGAGGCTGGACCAATTTACATTCCCACCAGCAATGTAAAAGGGTTCCTCTGTCCCCACATCCTCTCCAGCATTTGTTGCTGCTGTCCTTTTTGATGTATGCCATTCTTACAGGAGTGAGGTGGTATCTTAGTGTTGTCTTAATTTGCATTTCTCTGACAATCAGTGACCTAGAGCAGTTTTTCATATGTTTGTTAGCCTTTTGGATCTCCTCTGTAGTGAATGTTTTGTTCATATCCTCTGCCCATTTTTGGATGGGGTCATTTGCTTTTTTGGTGCTAAGTTTGCTGAGCTCTTTATATATTTTGGTGATTAGTTTCTTGTCTGATGTCTGGCATGTGAAGATCTTCTCCCATTCTGTGAGGGGTCTCTCTGTTTGTTTAATAGTTTCTTTGGATGTGCAGAAGCTTTTCAATTTGATGTAGTCCCATTGGTTTGTTTCTGCTTTAGTCTTCCTTGCAATTGGGTTTGATTCATCAAAGATGTCCTTGAGGTGTATGTGGGAAAGTGTTTTACCAATGTTTTCCTCTAAGTATTTGATTGTTTCTGGTCTGACATCTAGGTCTTTGATCCATTTGGAGTTGATTTTTGTTTCTGGTGAGATAAAGTGGTTCAATTTCATTCTTCTGCGTGTTACAACCCAGTTTTCCCAGCACCATTTATTAAAGAGAGCCTCCTTTTTCCATTTAATCCTTTGGGCCCCCTTATCAAATATTAGATGCCCATAGGTGTTGGGATTTATTTCTGTGCTTTCAATTCTGTTCCACTGGTCTGTGTGCCTATTTTTTTCCAGTAACATGCTGTTTTGATGATGATGATGGCTTTATAATATAGTTTAAGGTCTGGGAGTGTGATGCCTCCATTTCTGTTTCTTTTCCTTAAGATGGTCTTGGCAATTCTAGGTGTTTTCAGGTTCCAGATAAATGATTGTTCTGTTTGTTCTATTCTCTTAAAGAAGCTTGGTGGAACTTTGATGGGTATTGCATTAAATTTGTATATGGCTCTGGGGAGAATATTCATTTTGAGGATATTTATTCTTCCAATCCATGAGCATGGGATATCTTTCCATTGCTTGGTATCAGTTTCTATTTCCTTGAGTAGCGACTCATAGTTTTCACTATATAAGTCTTTCACTTCTTTGGTCAACTTTATTCCTAGGTATTTGATTGATTTTGCTGAAACAGTAAACAGGAGTGATTTCTGAATGTCTTCTTCTTCAGATTTAGTGTTTGCATAAAGAAATGCCACTGATTTTTGTACATTGATTTTGTAGCCTGATACCTTGCTATATTGCTAATAACTTCCAGTAGTTTTCTGCTGGATTCTTTAGGTCTTTCTATGTATACTATCATATCATCTGCAAATAGTGAGAGCTTGAGTTCTTCCCTTCCAATCTGTATTCCTTTGATTTCTTCCTCTTGCCTGATTGCTATGGCAAGAACTTCCAATACTATGTTGAAGAGTAATGGTGATAGTGGACAGCCCTGTCTAGTACCTGATCTGAGGGGAAATGCTTTCAGCTTCTGTCCATTGAGTATGATGTTGGCTGTAGGTTTGCTATATATAGATTCCACTATCTTGAGGAATTTCCCAACTATTCCCATTTTTTGTAGAGTTTTGAGTATGAATGGGTGTTGGATTTTGTCAAAGGCTTTCTCTGCATCTATTGAAATAATCATGTGGTTTTTGGCTTTGCTTTTACTGATGTGGTGAATTACATTGATTGACTTACGGATGTTAAACCAGCCTTGCATTCCTGGGATGAATCCCACTTGGTCGTGATGAACAATCTTTTTGATGTGTTGCTGTATCCGGTTGGCCAAGATCTTGTTTAATATTTTGGCATCTATGTTCATCAGAGATATTGGTCTGTAGTTTTCCTTTTTTGTTCTGTCCCTATCAGCTTTTGGTATCAGGGTGATGTTGGCTTCATAGAAGGTGGAAGGGAGTATTCCTGTTTCTTCAATCTTATGGAAAAGCTTAGGAAGTATGGGTACTCACTGTTTCCTGAAAGTTTTGTAGAATTCATTTGTGAAGCCATCTGGTCCAGGACTTTTGTTGTTGAGGAGGTTCTTAATAACGGTTTCAATTTCTTTGTCTGTGATTGGTGAATTTAGATTTTGTAGTTCTTCTTGGTTCAGTTTTGGAAGTGCATATGCTTCTAGGAATTGTTCCATTTCTTCCAGATTCTCTAGGGTGGTGGCGTATAGTTCTTTATAGAAGTTTCTCAGGATTCTCTGGATTTCTGTGGTGTCAGTTGTGATATCTCCTCCATCGTTTACAATTCTATTAATTTGAGTCTTCTTTCTTTTTTGTTTGGTGAGTCTGGCTAGGGGTTTGTCAACTTTGTTTAATCTTTCAAAGAACCAACATTTGGCTTCATTGATCTTTTGTATGGTTCTTTTATTTTCGATGTTGTTTATTTCTGCTCGAACTTTAGTGATTTCTGTCCTTCTGGTTGCTTTAGGGTTCCTTTGTTCCTCTTCCTCTAAGTCGTTGAGGTATGCAGTAAGGTCATTCATTTGAGCTTCTTCTTGGTGTTTAATATGTGATTGTATGGGTATAAGTTTCCCTCTCAGTACTGCTTTAGCTGTGTCCCAAATATTTTGATAGATTGTGTCTTCATTTTCATTTGTTTCCAGGAACATTTGAATTTTCTGCTTGAGTGAATCTCTGATCCAGTGGTTCTTAAGGAGTATGTTGTTTAGTTTCCAAATTCTGTGACTTTTAATAATTTTCTATTTATTATTAAATGTTAGTTTTATTCCACTGCAGTCTGAGAAGATACTTGGGATGATTTCAATGTTCTTGAATTTATTGATGTTGTCTTTGTGGCCTAACATGTGGTCTATCCTTGAGTATGTGTTATGTGGATTTGAAAAGAAGGTGTATTCCAGTTTTTTGGGGTGAAGGACTCTGAAAATGTCCAAGAGGTCTAGTCTGTCAATCTCTTTATTCAATTCTCTTGTATCTTTGTTGGTTCTCTGCTTTTTTGATCTGTCTAAGTGTGACAGTGGGGTATTGAAGTCTCCCACTATTATTGTATTACTATTGATGTATTTTTGAAATTCTTTCAGTAAGTGCTTGACGTATTTAGATGGTCCCTCATTGGGTGCATAGATGTTAATGATTGTTAAGTCTTCTTGGCTGATTGATCCTATAATCATTATGTAGTGTCCTTGCCTATCTATTATTAGTTTATTTAATTTAAAATCTATCGTGTCTGAGATGAGAATGGCTATTCCTGCCCTTTCTTGTGATCCGTTAGCCTGTATGATAGTTTTCCATCCTTTCACTTTAAGTCTGTGTTTATCTTGTGACAGATGGGATTCTTGCAAGCAGCATATGGTTGGATTATGTTTTCTGATCCATCCCCCCACTCTGTGCCTTTTGATGGGTGAGTTTAAGCCAATGACATTTACTGATATTATGGATTTAATGTATTGTAGTGCCATTGTTAAAAAAAAATTTTTTTGTTTGCTCTGATATATTGCCAGTATTATAGTGATGTTCTTGTTTATAAGAGGTCTTTTAGAACCTCTTTCAGGGCTGGTTTGGTGATGGTTGCCTCCTTTAACTGTTGTTTGTCTATGAAGGTTTTGATCCCTCCATCTAGTTTGAATGAAGGTCTAGCAGGATATATTATCCTTGGTTGAAATCCTTTTTCATTCAGGGCTCCATAGATATCTTGCCATTCTCTTCTAGCTTTTAGAGTTTGAGTGGAGAAATCTGCATATAATCTTATGGGTTTTCCCTTGTATGTGACTTTTTGTTTCTCTCTTGCAGCCTTTAGGATCCTTTCTTTATCCCTACTACTTCTCATTGTGACTATGATGTGTCTTGGTGTCTTCAGGTCTGGGTTGATTCTGTTTGGTACTCTCTGGGCCTCTTGAATCTTGATGTCCTTTCTGTTATTCAGGTCTGGGAAGTTTTCTTCTATTATTTCCTCTAGAATGTTTGCTTCCCCTTCCTCTCTTTCTTCCTCTGGCAGGCCAATTATGCAAATGTTACTTCTTTTGAGATCATCCCATATGACTCTGTTGTTGTTTTCAGTGTCTCTCAATCTCTTTTTAAGCTCTTTCACCTCTTTCTTAGTTTTCTCTAACTCATCCTCTGTCTGACTAATTCTGCTTTCTGCTTCTGTTAGTCTGCTTTCCCTTGCCTCAGCTTCTTTCTTCATTACAGCTATTTCAGCTTTCATTTCTCTAATTGCCTCAAGATAATTAGTATTTTCCTTGGGGGTCTCAACTGTTGTTTCCTAATACTGCCATTCCTTTCCTCCAATGTTGTTTTCATTTCTGTGATTAATAAGTTTATTATTGCTTGCATACTTTTCTTATCTCTGGTTACTTCTGGCTGATTTGTAGTTTCTTCTGGGCTCTTGTCTTCATTCATTGGAGTAGCAGTTTTATTTGTTTTTGATCTACCCATTTTTTTGATTTATGTGTTTCTTTTTTTATGCTCTGTTGTTCCTCAGTTGTTGTGTCTTGAGCACAAGCAACACTGTACTAAATACCTTTATGACAATTGTACTCACCAACCTCAGGAATTGCAGTAGCAACTGAAGCAAGTATTGAAGCAGTTTAATCACTACCAGTTAGCCAAACAATTTCTCCAATCTGTGAAAAAATAGTAACCAAATCCCAGTGAAGAATAAAGAGAAAAGAAAGAAGGGATAGCAAGAATAGACAGTTATGCAAATCTACTATCCACTGTATATTCTAGGGGTAACAAGAGGGGAAAGGGAAGTAGAGCAGAGATACACACATAGAAAGTCCACTCTGAGTCAGATTTCTTCCCCAACATAATTCACAAATTCAGAAAGGCAAAGAAGAAAGAAGAAGTGTATGACAAGATAAAAAAAAAAAAAAGAAAAAGAAGAAAAAAAGACAAGTGAGAGAAAAGGGAAAATAGAAGAAAAAGAGCTGTAATTAAAGAGCAGTGAAAAGAAAAAAAACCCTCAGGACTAGACAAGGATGGCTGAAATAGACAGTTATGCAAATCTACTATCCACTGTATATTCTAGGGGTGGCTAATGGAGGAAGGGAAGTTGAGCAGAGACACTAGCAGTGAGAGTCCACACTGAGTCAGAATTCTTCCCCAAAATAATTCCCAAATGTGTATTAGTGAATTCAAAAAAAGCACACTGTTTGGTGGTGTGGGGGCTGGGGCCTGTGGCTTTGGAAGCTGTAGGATTGAGGAAGAAAGGGTGACAAGAATGAGAAAAAGAAGAAAGAAAAAAAAGAAAGAGAGAGAGAAAAAGGAAAAGATAAGAAAAAGAACAGTCATAAAAGAGCGGTGAAAGGAAAGATTTTTTAAAATTTATTTTTAATTATTTAAGTAGCTATGTGGGGTGAGGTGGGGGGGGGTTGGCTACTTAGTAAGAAAAAAAAGGCCAGAGGTTACAGAAGGGTATAGACTTAGAATGAATGATACTCCCTGGTGGGACAGGAATTTGGTAAAGACAGAAGCTCAGCAGGGGAGCCTGCTAGGAGCTGGTCCCCAGGGACTGGTTATGGGGGAGTGGAGAGGGGGAAGATGTGTGCTTTATAATTAAACGGAAAAAAAAATTTCCCCCTTTTTTCTACTCTATTTCTTAACCCAAATTAAGTTATAGTCACCTCCTTGGTGTTACCACTAGGACCCCTTATTGACTGGCCTACTAAAGGCAGAAAATCCTACCATTTCCAGAAGATGTGGTCAGAGCTCAAGCCACTAGCAGCTTCTCAGTCCGCCATCTTCCGGGAACCTCTGCAGGTAGGAATCTTAAAGAAAATTTAGATCTGCTTTTTTTGTTTACAATCTGAATTCACAATGTATTCTAATTCTGGGCTGTAGAATTTTTTTTTTTCAAAATTAAAATAATGACACCATAAATGTGAAGGAGATCACAACCTACAACTCTTTAAATCAATACCATAGCAACGTGAAGAAAAATTTCACTTTGCTTAGGGATGTTATTTTAGATGTATTACTACTATGTTCTTAACCCAAATAAACACAAAAGTGCTACACATGTAAAATAGTTCAAAACTGAATCAGTCCATCGCCTTATTAGTTAGAGGGG
Organism: Erinaceus europaeus; assembly: GCF_950295315.1. Lineage (NCBI taxonomy): Eukaryota > Metazoa > Chordata > Mammalia > Eulipotyphla > Erinaceidae > Erinaceus > Erinaceus europaeus. The sequence goes on from NC_080165.1 coordinate 42,792,516, forward strand.
GAGAGGCAGATATCTGCAGATCTGCTTTACCGCTTGTGAAGTGTACCTCCTGCAGGTGGGGACAGGGGGGCTCAAACCAGGATCATTGCACTTGGTAACATGAGCACTTAACCAGGGGCACCACTGCCTGTATGCTATTTCTAGCATGTTCTTAACCCAGCAGTTATGTTTAAAGTTGAAAGAAAATTAATAATAAGTGCAACTTTAAGAAAAGGAATGAAGAGGTTTTCTACTCTATGATACTCCATTTACTTAAAATCATCTGAAGTAAATATGGGGGAATGAGAATAATCTAGATGGTGGTGACTAAGAACCCATGATTTTGCTCTTTGCTCCCTACCACTAAACACTATATGCCTTTGAAAAACAGCCTCTGGCATATTATTGGGTCCAAGTAGAGGTAGAGTGATTTCACGTGAGGAAACAGATAAACTTTTTTCTTTTTTAATTAGTGATTTAATACTGATTTTCAAAATTACAAGATAATAGGGGTACAACTCTGCACTGTTCCCATCACCAGAGTTCTGGATCCTCACCTCCTCCATGGTAAGCTACAGCAGTTCTCCCAAGGTTGCAGATATGGGTTAACTATTATTTCTACAACTATCTGCCTAAATTTGTATATTTTTGATTCCTCCCCTTTTTAAGGTCCTGTCTTCTCTTCTTCTTCTTCTTCTTCTTCTAGCGTTTGCCCTTCTTCCGTAGCCAGTCAACAGCATCAGGTTGAGCCTGATGTAAAGTTTCGAGACCTCCTTTGAATCTGGAGAGGTGGCAGTCATTGACTATGTGGGTCATAGTCTGTCTGGAGCCACAGGGGCAGTTCGGGTCATCTCTGGCTCCCCAGCGATGGAACATAGCAGCGCACCGGCCATGGCCTGTTCGATAGCGATTGAGGAGGGCCCAATCATAACATGCTAGGTCAAAGCCGGGTTGACGCTTGCAGGGGTCTGTGATGAGGCGTTTGTTCTTTACCTCAGCTGACTGCCAACTCTGTTTCCAAGAGTCTGGAACAGAGAAGTTCAGTGTAGGCGTAGGGGACCAGATTGGGTGACGCGACGTCAAGCGTTGGACAGGGTGGGCAAAGATATCCACGTATATTGGCAGGTCCAGTCGAGCGTAGACGTGGGAAATGAACTTAGATGATGCCGCATCCTGACGAATATCTGGCAAGGCGACGTTGCTAAGAACTGGCAGCCATGGAACCAGGGTGGAACGGATGGTTCCAGAAATTATCCTCATGGAGGAATATAATTTGGAATCGACCAAGTGGACATGGGGGCTATGGAACCATACTGGGGCACAGTATTCTGTGTCATATGTTTTTCATTGGTTTGTTCTAGCCCTCCCCCGCCAAGAGAATTGGATCAGTCCAGTTAATTTCGCTGGCCTGCTTGGCCCCGCCCCAAGGAACCCCGAGAGAGGGTTCCTGAGTTCGAGAGTGCCAGAGTTGGAGGGTTCCTGAGTTCCTGAGTTCAAGAGTTTCAGGGTTACAGAGTAAGAGAGAGTTCCACAGTGGAAGAGTTTCAGAGGGTTCCCCAGTACGAGAGTTCCAGAGTTCCAAAGTAAGAGAGAGTTCCTGAGTTCGAAAGTAAGAGAGAGTGCTTGCGCCGCTGCAAAGAGACAGCAGAGTTCTGTTTGGTGATTAGTTTGTCTTAATTTATGAATCGTTGTTCCTGAATAAAGAAATACAGCTTCTCTGCCCAGCCGTTGTCTCCGCGTCTCTGTTACCCGCCTGTGAAGCAAGCCAGCCCAGCAAGAGCCTCCGTAACAACAAATGGCACCCACGTGGACCTGACCTGCGCATCTCTCAGATAAGTAAAGACAATTTGGCTACCTATGTACTATGGCCTTCTCTTCTGCTTGTGAAGAGATCTCCAAAGGCCTCTGCTTTTTCTTCACGAGACTATTTTGCTGTTTCTGGAACATTTATCTCTGGACCACTCTGTGGTTTCCACTCACTCGGGCGAACTCAGAACAGCCAGCGGGAAGAGCCAGCGGGAGGGAGGCGAGGCGCGGAGCTGCTGTTTCCACCTGGTTAAACAGCCAGCCAGCCGGCTGCGCCCAGACAACCCCGCGCACCGCGCCCGCAGCCCCGCAGCCCCGCAGCCCGCAGGAGGCCGAAGCCAACACGCAAGAGCCCGAGGCCAACACACAAGAGCCTGAGGCCAGCCCACAGGAGCCGGCTTTCCACCATGTGGCACAGGGCACTGGACTCGTGATCCCTCCACGCTGCTCGGCCACTGCGAACAGGGCAGCAGACATGGCAGGGCCATGGGGCAGGGCCGCGGCGGCCTATCATGGCCGCCACCCCTGGGCACCTAGGCCCACGCCTTCTACAAAGATGGCCTGCCTGCCCTCTTTCTATGAATTCTGGAACCATCCCGGGCCTCCCGGACCCCCGGGCTCCCTGCCGAAACTGGGCAACAGTTGGTAAACAGTAGCTTTAAGGCTAAATTCTTACTAGTCAAAGTTAAATGAAAAAGGTTTTCAATATAATTCTCATAAAGATAAAATTAACTTACATTTAAAGTCTAAGGTAAAAATTAGTTAACAATCAATATATTTTAACTAAGTTAGTCTAAACAAAAGGTTAAATAGACTTGTTGATATGTAAAACTCTCCATTACCTTCTCTATTAGAAATGTTAGATTGCACAATGGCTATGCTAATTATTCTCATGCCTGAGGTTTCCTCTCCGGCCCACACCTAGGATGTGTCTCCATCTTGAATGGGTGTAACAAAAGGTTAAAAGACGTTGTTGATATGTAAAAGTCTCAAATTCCTTCTATATTAGAAATGTTGGATTGTGCAGTAGATATGCTAATAACAAGTTTTGTTTCATAGTAAGTAAGTTGCAGCCAGCTGCCTGTGGGACTCTAGGCCATTCCCCGCCCCCATTCAATTGCCCCCCAGAGGCAAGAAATGTTTTTTTTTTCAGATATGGCCCCCTCAGGCCTTCCCTTGGCAACATGCTGGTTTTTGTTATATATGTTTCTGTTCACCCCACACCCTTGATACTATAGTCATTTAGTTAAAAAGAAAAGGGGGAATTGTCATATGCTTTACATTGGTTTGTTCTAGCCCTCCCCCGCCAAGAGAATTGGATCAGTCCAGTTAATTTCGCGGGCCTGCTTGGCCCCGCCCCAAGGAACCCCGAGAGAGGGTTCCTGAGTCCAAGAGTTCCTGGGTTCCTGAGTTCCAGAGTAAGAGGGAGTGCTTGTGCCGCTGCAAAGAGACAGCAGAGTTCTGTTTGGTGATTAGTTTGTCTTAGTTTATGAATCGTTGTTCCTGAATAAAGAAATACAGCTTCCCTGCCCAGCCGTTGTCTCCGCATCTCTGTTACCTGACCGTGAAGCTAGACCCGCCCGGCAAGAGCCTTCGAAATTTTAACAACAATTCTGCAGTGGAATAGCATAATGCCAGAGATGATGATCATAGTGTGGAAGCACTCACACCCCATGAGGAGCTGGCCAGTCTTACAATGATGTTATTCCTTGCGCTCACCTTTGCTGCAGTTTTTATGAGATGTTCGTGAAATGACAGAGTGCGATCGAGAGTAACGCCAAGATAGACTGGCTGGGCTTCGTGCCGGATTCTCGTATCGCCAAGCTGCACATTAAGCTCATGCAAGGCCAAGGCATGGTGTAGATGGAAAACAGATGATACCGTTTTTGCAGTGCTAGGGATTAGCCATTTTTTACAGTAATCAGATATCAGAGACATGTCTTTCGTGAGTGTTTCCTCGTGGATGTTGAACTTGGATGCCTGAGTTGCACAGAAGATGTCATCGGCGTAGATGAACTTCCTTGAAGAAGTTTCTGGGAGGTCATTGATGTAAATATTAAATAGCGTAGGAGCCAGAACAGAGCCCTGGGGAAGGCCACTTGAGACAAGTCTCCATCTGCTAGATTTGTCACCCAGATGCACCCGGAATCTTCTGTTTTGGAGAAGAAACGATATAGTGTTGGCCACCCATGGAGGCAGGCATTTTGAGATCTTGACTAGAGACCACAGTGCCAAACCGTGTCATAGGCTGCTGTGAAATCAACAAAGACAGCACCCGTCTTTAAATTCTTCTGGATCCATTTTCAATGTAAGTTGAGAGGGCCAGGGCTTGTTCGCAGGTAGATCTTCCTGGGCGGAAACCAGCTTGGGCGGGTGATAGGAATTTCTCTATAAGATGAGAAATACGTGACAGAAGCAGCCTCTCAAGGAGTTTGTAACACATGGAGAGGAGAGAAATTGGTCTATAGCTGGCGGCCAGTGTTGGGTCTTTCTTTGGTTTCAAAACTGCTATTATCTTTGCACGACGCCAAACTTTGGGCATAGACTCAGATTCTGAGATGTGGGACAGGAGTGAAGCGAGCCACTTCTTTGCCATGGGACCCAGGTTAAGAATGAGTTCTGGGGTGATGTTATCATAGCCAGCAGCTGTTCCCGGTTTAACCCTCTTCAAAGCGTCTTCCAGTTCAGACAGTGTAAAGGGAGAGAGTTTTGGAGATGGACAAGATAACCGGAAGTGGGATGACCACTCATGGGAAATTTCTCTTTTCCAGACTGGGTCGATCTTAGCACGTCCAATTTGAGTTAGGTGACTGGCCACTGAGTTTGGAGATATGGGAGGATGGGAGACGGGAGGGGGTTGGCTACCGGCACCCAGACTATGAAGAAGCTTCCAGGCCTTCCTACTTGAGTGGGTAAAGTTCAGACTTTCCGTGAGTTGTTGCCAGCGGGCTTGGTGTGCTGCATCCAGGGAGGCAATGAGATGGTCAGCCACATCTGGGTCGCCCGACTCATCATACTGCTTTAGTAGTTGCTCGCATTCAGCATCAAGACAAGGCGTATAGTTAGCACGTCTCCCACGAGGAATGGCTTGGGAAGCTGCTTTGAAGATGGCTTGGTGGAAGCGCCTGTAGGAATCTTCAGAGGGGATAGAGTTAATTAGAATTGCAGGAATATATTTGTTAGTAAGATCACTGAACAGACGCCAGTTTGCTTTCCGAAAGTTCCATCTTAGTTTCTCCGAGCACAGAATCAGTGGGAGCTGGAGACCAATGTGGATGATAGCTGGGCGGTGATGACTGTGTGGGAAGATCTTGAGAACGTGTCTCGTAGCGGGAAAGGCTTGGCTGTTGACTGTGCTAATCCAGCACAGGTCGGGTGACGAGTCTTTTTTCCATCTAGCACTGTGAAAAGAGCCTGGCTGTTTGGGATCGTATAATAGGGAGAGGTCATTCAGTGAAGCTCAGTTGGCTAAGATAGAGCCGTCAGCACGAGTGGAGGAATATCCCCAGTCTTGGTGATGACTATTAAAGTCTCCAACGTAAACGGCTGGGTGATTCGGGCTAGGCAGGACCTCATTATCCCATGAGGCACTGGGAGGCTTATATACGTTGACGAGCTGAATAGTTCCAATAGTAATGGAGTCGTAGAAGGTCGAAGAGGCTGTATGGTAAACGTCCGCAAGACACGATTTGGTGTAGATGGCTCGGCCGTGTTTAGGATGGAGATTACAGCATATTAAATCGAATCCACTGATGGTGAATCGAGCAGCTTCATCGACTGCTATATGTGTTTCTTGTAGGCAAATAACATCTGCCTGATGCTGTATCGCCAATTGACCAATAAGAACGCGTTTGGCAAAGGACAGCCCCTCAACATTAAGTTGGAGGACTCGAAGAGCAGGACCAACAGCTTGAAAGCTGTCAGGAGCTGCTTGTTGATGGCTTTGAAGGTGACTGGAATCCATGTGGATTCAGTCGGCTAGGAAGGATCGTCAGTTTCCCCAATGAATGGGTACTCATGGCATGCACCACGGGAAGGTCGATCCAATGCACCCCTTCTTCTCTTCCTTTCCAATTCTTCTCTTCCTTTCTAATTCTTCTCTTCCTTTCCAAGTCTTCTCTTCCTTTCCAATTCACACATAACACCTGTTAGTACATCTAAATGTCCCTCCATTTTTCTTCCTCCTCTCTCTGGATCCTGATGAAGCTGGAGTTTAGAGCCTTCTGGTCATCTTACTCCTATCACTCCCCCCACCCGGGAGTATGGATTAAAATTGTTTTGGGAGTGAAGAATGTGGAAATTCTGGATTCTGTAACTGCTTCCCCAATGGACATGGGCACTAGCAGGTCAATCCATACCCCCAGCCACAACAAATAACTTTGAGATTAGTATTGCCAGTCGGAATGATTTTGTAACTGGGTCCTCATATAATGGTAAGTTAACTCTACCAGGTTCACTATCACTTTGCCCCTATTTCCATATCTTTTGGATTTATTTTTTAATTAATTATTTATTTATAAAAAGGAGACATTAACAAAACCATAGGATAAGAGGGGTACAACTTTGAACAATTCCCACCACCAGCTCTCTGTATCCCATCCCCTCCCCTGATAGCTTTCTTATTCTTTATCCCTCTGGGAGTATGAACCCAAGGTCATTGTGGGATGCAGAAGGTTGAAGGTCTGGCTTCTGTAATTGCTTCCCCACTGAACATGGGCATTGAGTGGTCTATCCATACTCCTAGCCTGCCTCTCTCTTTCCCTAGTAGGGTGGGTCTCTGGGGAAGCAGAGCTCCAGGACACATTGGTGGGGTTGCCTGTCCAGGGAAGTCTGGTTGGCATCATGCTAGTATCTGGAACCTGGTGGCTGAAAAGAGAGTTAACATACAAAGCCAAAGAATTATTGAACAATCATGGACCTAAAGGCTGGAATAGTGTAGATGAAGAGTTAGGGAGTCCTTCATTTTGTAGATAGCTAGTAGGCCAAAGGGCCTGTGGCTATACTAGTTTTTCGTTTTATTTTTTTTGCCCAAGCCTGAAATCTGATATGCAGGTGAATCCAAGTTATTGTCTGGGGAGATGATGTCATGGCTGGAAAATGGCCAGAAAACTGGATCAGGGAAGAGAGTAGCTCCCTAATATGGGGGAGGGGTGTAAATATTGTTGACTATAAACCCCATTGATCTGATCTGATCTGGGGCTCATATTCAGCTTAAGAGCCTATGTGACCTCTGCATCCCTCTAGATCTGAGCTCACATTCTGTGATCATGAGTAGGAACATTCCAAGCTGCCCCAATATCAACCCATCTTCCTCGGGTGGAGCATAGAATATGTTGTTCATCCTCCCTTCAGAGGATGGGACATTCTCTACCATTGTTGATCCAAGTTGAGGGCAAAGTCCTATGGAGGGCCCACAAAGGGGTCTATTTTGTTGTTCCTGATAGAGATGACCAGTAACAATGGAGAGAGGGATTTATTTGAGGTCTAAGCCCATCATGTCTGTTTGGGAATCTCAGGACTCCCCACTACGGCCCCAGCTGATGGGGTGGTCTGATAGTGACTTAAGAGTCATCATTAAAGTATGCCAGTCTCTTGCCCTTATTCAGCTTTTTCAGTGCTTGCTTTGCTAAGGTTAGCTTTGGAGTGAGTGAGAGAACTGTAATAGGAAGTAGGTGAGGAGGGTATCTAAGTCTAAGTAGACACTATTTCATTAGGAACTTTATACTGACTCACTGCAGACTATTGTGTACTTTTGCATTCAGGTATATATTGTTTATATCACTAGAACCATAAGACAGATTTCAACTGTTTCCCAATGATGATATGAAACAACCACCAATTGTAATTCTATGACCCATTACTGTGAAAATAAACAGACACTGCCTTTTCACTATATAAGTAGATTTAGAGCAAAATGTCCCTAGCTCTTCATTCCATTTGTGTTTGAGCGCCTCCATTTGCAAACAGTCTTTTTGGTATGTGTACAGTAAACTTACTGATTACTGCTTCAGTGATTCACAGGCTTTACTTTGGCTATCCCTGAACTTTTAACAAGGGGGAGAAATTAGACCAACTCATGCTGTGCTGGTGGATATGTAAAATGTATAGCCACTCTGGAAAATGATTTCTGTATTTTATTAGAGATTTAATAATTATTTATAAAATTATAAGATAACAGGGATATAATTTCACAACATTCCCATCACCAGAGTTCTGTGTCCCCAGCCACTCCATTGGAAACTGTAGTAGTTCTCCCAAGGTCACAGATATTGGTTGACTATTATTTCTATAAACACATACATTATCCATTCTTTTCTATACTCCTTTCCAGTACATATTTTGCCTTTTTTTTTTTTCTATGCTCCTTTCAGGTATATATTTTGCATCATGTGATCTTTTGGATTTCTTTAAAAATTTTTTTTATTATCTTTATTTTTATTTATTGGATAGAGACAGCCAGAAATCGAGAGGGGAGGGTGGGATAGAGAGAAGGAAAGACAGACAGACACCTTCAGCACTGCTTCACCACTTGTGAAGCTTTCTCCCTGCAGGTGGAGACTGGGGACTCAAACTTGGGTCCTTGCACATTGTAACACGTAGGTGCTCCACCACCCAGCCCCCCCTTTTGGATTTCTTATCTGTGATTGATGGTGGGTTACAAGATTGTAGGATTCAAGTGTATAGTTACACACTGCATCCACTATCAAATTACAGTGTCCCTCCCCTCCCTCCTCCTAAAGATAACCACCATAGTTGTTCTGCTTTATATCTTAATGCCTTCCAGCCACCAAGTTCCAGTTGCTACCATGACTCCAACTTGATATCCCTGAGCAGACAACCTCACCAATGTGTCCTGGAACCCCATCTCTCCAGAGCTCTGCTCCACTATAGAAAGATAGAAACATCCTGGGAGTATGGATCAACCTGCCTACACCCATGTCCAGTGGAGAAGCAATTACAGAAACCAGACCTTCCACCCTCTGCACCCCATAATGATCCTGGGTCCATACTCCCTCCCAGAGGGATAAAGAATAGGGAAACTTCCAATGGAAGGGGTGAGATATGGAACTCTTGTGGGAGTTGTACAGAATTGTACCCCTCTTATTCTACAATTGAGTCAATTATTATTAAATCAATAATAAAATGTTATTTTCTTTTTTGCACATATATATGTATCATATATCTAGATTCTACATATTAATAAAACCATAACATAGCTGTCATTCCTCTCTTTACTTATTTTGCTAAGCATAATCACCTCTAGTTCTATTCAAAGGAAACAAAATTGTCTTCTTCTAAATTGCAAAAACTGAAGGAATTTATCACTATCAATACTGCCTTGCAAAATATCTGCTCCTGCAATTAGTGCTAGATAGCTACTACAGCATTTTCTCAAGGGCACAATGCTTTTGACAACTTAAAATAAAAGATAAACATCTGAAATCATTCAGGTTGTACTTTTGTCTAACTTGCTTTGGAGAACCAGGCAATTTTGAGCAGTAGCCATGCTTAGAAGGGCTAAATTAATCAGATGCATATTCTTAGAGAGCCAAACACAAGAAATTGTCCCTTATATAAGTATCTTTGCAAAGGACTTTAGTTATTATCTTGTAGATAATAAGTCTTTTTATTTGAATTGATTTTCCATTCTATACAGAGTGATAAAATACTGCAGGTTCTCAAATAACATTCTTTCATTCAATGTCCTTTTGTTAGAATGTGGATGAGAAAACTCTCTTGTCAACCACCAGGTTCCAGATGCTAGCATGATGCCAACCAGACTTCCCTGGACAGTCAACCCCACCAATGTGTCCTGGAGCTCTGCTCTCCCAGAGCCCAACCCCACTAGGGAAAGAGAAAGACAGGCTGGGAGTATAGATCGACCTGTCAATGCCCATGTTCAGCGGAGAAGCAATTACAGAAGCCAGACCTTCAACCTTCTGCATCCCTCAATGACCTTGGGTCCATATAGTCCCAGAGGGTTAAAGAATAGGAAAGATATCAGGGGAGGGGATGGGATACAGAGTTCTGGTGGTGGGAATTGTTCCAAGTTGTACCCCTCTTATCCTATGGTTTTATCAATGTTTCCTTTTTATAAATAAAATTTTTTTTTAAATAATTGATTCCTAACTGGTGCCTCTGTGTGTGAGGAGTTTTCACACTTCTCCTCACATCTAGGTATGTTTTCTCAGGGGACTTGGTGTCCTCCTATATTGGAAAGATGTGCAGGTGAGGTTCAGTGACATATCAGATGGTCCCAGCCTGAATGAATATGGGGGTATGGATAGACCTGCCAAAGGTCATGCTCAGTGAAAAAGTATACAAAAGCCAGAACTCCTACCTTCTACACCCCAGATAGAATTTTGGTTCATACTCCCAGAGAGGGAGAAATGTTAATGGAAAAAGACCAAAGGGTTCTGAACTCCAATTCCATCAGGACCCTGAGAGAGAAGAAGAAAAACACTCATGAATAGTAATAGGTGTGGATATGACATAGAAAGGAAGAGAAGGCAGGAGCATAGAAAAAATGGATAATGTATATATTTATAGAAATAATAGTCAACCAATATCTGTGACCTTGGGAGAACTACTACAGTTTCCAATGGAGTGGCTGGGGACACAGAACTCTGGTGATGGGAATGTTGTGAAATTATATCCCTGTTATCTTATAATTTTATAAATCAATATTAAATCACTAATAAAATATGGAAATCATTTTCCAGAGTAGCTGTACATTTTACATATCCACCAGCACAGCATGAGTTGGTCTAATTTCTCCCCCTTGTTAAAAGTTCAGGGATAGCCAAAGTAAAGCCTGTGAATCACTGAAGCAGTAATCAGTAAGTTTACTGTACACATACCAAAAAGACTGTTTGCAAATGGAGGCGCTCAAACACAAATGGAATGAAGAGCTAGGGACATTTTGCTCTAAATCTACTTATATAGTGAAAAGGCAGTGTCTGTTTATTTTCACAGTAATGGGTCATAGAATTACAATTGGTGGTTGTTTCATATCATCATTGGGAAACAATTGAAATCTGTCTTATGGTTTCTAGGGATATAAACAAGAAATGGCCAAGGTCAGGTTAGTCTCACAAAAATAAGTTAAGGTTTATATAACTGAACTGTTTATTTTCTTCCCAGGGAATGTTCAAGGCCGGTCTCCCTTTGTTTTCAGTTTTAACACCATCATTGCCAGAATTTGGTGTTGTCACTGTAGTTTATTAGCCATTTTGATATATATGTGGGGATACGTCATAATCTTACTTTACAATTCCCTAATTACAAGTGATGTAAATTTTTTATTTTCTTGTCTTGCTTTCTTTTATTAAGGGGATTGTGCTTTATAGTACAGTCACTGACATATGCATTCAATTTCATTATGTAATAGGCTCCCAAAATTTTCTTCCCATCCTCCCTTTCCCTCCTTCCCCAGAGTCCTTTGCTTTGGTGTAATACATCATGCCCAGTCCATGTTTTACTATAAAAATATTTTTTTAAATATTATTATCTACCATGTATGGTAGGTAATGAAATGAAATGAATGAAATGTCTCCTTATGACTTTGTTTTAAACTATGAGTTTTGAGTTATTTTTTTTCTAGATACAAATTTTTTGTTGAACTTAATTTTCAAAAATATTTCCATTGACTCTGTAGCTTGACTTTTTATTCTTTTAGAAGGCAGTGCTTTTCACGGATTATAATTTTAATTAACACATTTTAATTATTTATGTCTAATGAAGGAGAGATAAAGAGAGGAGAAGATAGAGAGACAGGGGGCAGAGAGAGAGAGAGAGATGGAACAAGCAGGACCAGAGCACTACTCAGCTCTGATTTATGGTCATGCTGGGGATTAAATCTGGGACCCCAGAGCCTCGGACAAGAAAGTTTTGCAGAACCATTATGCTATCTCCCCATCCCAGTTTTAACTTTTATTGTTGATCATTTTCCTTTTATGGAACATGCTTTTTGCCTCAAGTCTATGAACACCTTGCCTATCTTTAGGTCTTGAAGTTTTTCTTATATGGTCTTACATGAGCCTTAATAGCAGGGAGTGTGATTCCTTCTACTTTATTCTTCTTTTGGAAAAATCTCTTAATTTTTATAGGTCATTTGTTTTATGCCTCTAGAAATTACATGTACACGTCAGAATAAGTTCAAGTTCGTGCCTATCTTGAGAAGGATCACCTCAGATTTTGGTATAACTGATCTGGATTCAAGTCCTGGAACAGTCAATTCTAACCTCCATCTTCTACTTCTGTCCTCTGTGATTCTGTTTAGCTAAGGCTGTGAACTGTGATTTAAAGATCAACGCATCAAAACAAATAATGCCCTTGGTGCACTTAAGTCTAGTTTGTGAGTAGGAAGGATAGGAGAAACATAAGGAAATGGGCCATAAAATGAAATTCAAAGAAGAGAAAGCAGAGAGAAATAGCGGTTGTATATGACCATGTCAGATGGCTTCCTTTACAATGTTCATTTGAGCATTTATAATGTTCATCTGAGGCCAAGTTTGAAAGAGCAGTTCAGTTAATCTTGATGAAGCTCCAAAGAATGGAAAGAATTGGTCATCAACCACAGAGTTCTCACTTGGTTTGAACACAAACACAGAGTTAGGTGTATCCTGGCCACACCTTTGAGGCAAAAGAATATTCTAGATAGGTGTGGTGCAATACAGTAGAGTGAAAACATTTCTTCTTCTATGCAGAGTGATAAAAAAAATAAGTGTTAAATGTTCAAGAGATTTTAAAAGATGTATCACCTCAAGATATTTTTAATTCTGAATCTTATTTAGAAGTCTGTTGGGAATAAAACTAGTAGTGGTAAATATAGTAATACATTTTCTGTTATTGTTTTGCTTGTATTTTTTTTTTTTATTGTTGTAGTTATTATTGTTGTTGTCGTCACTGTTGGATAGGACAGAGAGAAATGGAGAGAGGAGGGGAAGACAGAGAGGAGGAGAGAAAGATAGACACCTGCAGACCTGCTTCACCGCCTGTGAAGCGACTCCCCTGCAGGTGGGGAGCCGGGGTTTGAACCGGGATCCTTATGCCAGTCCTTGTGCTTTGCGCCACCTGCGCTTAACCCGCTGCACTACAGCCCGACTCCCCGTCTTTTTTTTTTTACAACTGAAAAAATTTAGTTGAACAATAAATTTCAATACTGTCCTTCTTCCCTTCCCTTCCCTTCCCTTCCCTTCCCTTCCCTTCCCTTCCCTTCCCTTCCCTTCCCTTCCCTTCCCTTCCCTTCCCTTCCCTTCTCTTCCCTTCCCTCCCCTCCCTTCCCCTTCCCTCTTCTCCCTTTCCTTCTCCCCTCCCCTCCCCTCCCCTCATTTCTCCTCTCCTCTCCTCCCCTCTCCTCACCTCTCCTCCCCTCTCCTCACCTCTCCTCTCCTCTCCTCCTCTCTCCTCTCCTCCTCTCTCCTCTCCTCTCCTCCTCTCTCCTCTCTTCTCCTCCTCTCTCCTCTCCTCTCCTCCTCTCTCCTCTCCTCTCCTCTCCTCTCCTCCCCTCCCCTCCCCTCACCTCCCCTCACCTCTCCTCTCCTCCTCTCTCCTCTCCTCACCTCTCCTCTCCTCCTCTCTCCTCTCCTCTCCTCCTCTCTCCTCTCTTCTCCTCCTCTCTCCTCTCTCCTCTCCTCTCCTCCTCTCTCCTCTCCTCTCCTCTCCTCCCCTCCCCTCCCCTCCCCTCCCCTCTCCTCTCCTCCTCTCTCCTCTCCTCACCTCTCCTCTCCTCCTCTCTCCTCTCTTCTCCTCCTCTCTCCTCCTCTCTCCTCTCCTCTCCTCCTCTCTCCTCTCCTCCCCTCCCCTCTGAAGTACAGAGAGTTCATAATACTCTCTCTACCTTCCTCCTTATCCCTACAGTTTCTTCATTGGTGTTCATATGTTGAATTAAATGGTACCTCTGTCATAGTTGGTAAGCCAATATTGATTTACTTTTAGTACTAGAAGTCCACAGTTTACATTATGGTTTCATCTTTGTGCTATACAGACTATGAGTTTTGACAAATGTATAACGGCATGCATTCCTCATTACTGTGTCAAACAGTATGGTTTCATTGCTATCCACATATTTTGTGTGCCATCTAGTCATCCTTCTGTCCTCCCTTCCACTCAATTCAGCTTCTGTACTTTTTCCTTTTAAGCTACCTGCTTGGTTTGAATTTAATTACTTAGTTCCTTTGCATTAGTTTATTCATTGCAAAATGGAGAGAAGTTGAAATGACAATCAGAGCTACTTCTATTCTTAATTCCCTTATTTCATAACATATATGTTAAGTGAGTGAAGGAAAGCAGGATTTTAAATGTCGTCTCAAATGAAAGCAATAACATTTATTTATTTATTTATTTATTTATTTATTTTTACCAGAGCACTGCTCAGCTCTGGCTTATGGTGGTGCAGGGGACTGAACCTGGGACTTTGGAGCCTCAGGCATGAGAATGTCTTTGCATAAGCATTATGCTATCTACCCCTGCCTGAACCAGCTCTTTAACTTAAAAGATATATTCATCTGAGGTGACTCAGTCTCCTGTGATGAATACGGGCCCCAGATCAGATTGATGGGGTGTACAGTTAATGGTATTTATATACTTTTCCCATATTTGGGAGCTACTCTCTACACGGATACAGCTTTCTAGTCCTATTTCCAACTCTGACAACATCTCCCCAGACACTGTCTTTAGTTCACCTGTATGTTAGCTGTGGGGTTCAAGCAAAAACATGTAAAGTCATGGGCCCCTTGGAATACATCTAAAATAGACTTCCTAGCTTTTTCCAAAATGGAGACCCTAAATATCATCTGCTGTAGTCTTACTTTCAGGTCCCTGACTATCAAACAGTTTCTTCTGCTTTATATCTTAATGGTTTTCAGCCACCAAGTTGCAGATGCTACCATGACGCCAACCTGACTTCCCTAGACAGATGACCTCACCAATGTGTCCTGGAGCTCCACTTCCCCAGAGCCCTGCCCCACTAGGGAAAGAGGAAGACAGGCTGAGAGTATGGACTGACCTTCCAATACACATGTCCAGCAGAGAGCAATTACAGAAGCCAGACCTACCTTCTGCACCCCATAATGATCCTGGGTCTATACTTCCAGAGGGATAAAGACTAGGGAAATTTCCAATGGAGGGGAGGGGATGCAGAGCTCTGGTGGTGGGAATTGTGTGGAATGGTACCCTTCTTATCCAATGGACTTGTTCATCATAATTAAATAACAAATGTAAAAGATGATAAAAATATTCATCTTCCCTTCTTGTTAAATCCTATTTCTATTCCATTTTCTCCACAACATTTTATTCTACATTTCTTTTGAACTTAAAAAAAATCTCATGTTAAAAAAAATCTTATTTTGGGGGGCTGGGTGGTGACATACCTGGTTAAGTGCAGATATTACCATGCATAAGGACCTGGGTTAAAGCCTTTGATTCCCTCTGGCAGAGGGGAAGCTTCATGAATGGTGAAGCAAGTACTGCAGATGTCCCTCCCTCTCCCCTCTCAATTTCTCTCTGTCCTATTAAATAATAATAATTTAAAAAGTTAAAAAAAAGGCAGTGGTGGCAGAAGTGGGGGGAAGGTTGGGAAATGGCTTCTAGGAGTGGTGGATTGGTCCTGCAGGCACTGAGCTCCAAGGATAATCCTGGTGGCAATAAAAGAAACATTTTCTGTTATCACACTCCCAGATCTCAAGTTGTATTATAGGGCCATTGTCATCAAAACTGCTTGGTCCTGGAACATGAATAGACACACTGACCAGTGGAATAGAATTGAGATCCCAGAAGTAAGTCCCCACACCTATGGACATCTAATCTTTGACAAAGATGCCCAGACTATTAAATGAGGAAAGCAGAATCTCTTCAACAAATAGTGTTGGAAAAAATGGGTTGAAACATGTAGGCTTTCTGGTGGGGTGATCTCCAGCAGGAAGGCAGGCGACCGGTTCTCTCTCTCTCTTTCTTTCTCTCTCAAGGGATGAAATGAAGTAAAGACACTGGGGAGAAATGATGTGCTCTCAAATATCAAATATTGTTTATTAGCAGGTGGGCAAGAGTTTAAATAGAAAATCAAACAAAGAACATTATTCAAATATGTCAGAAATTACAGGTTTCTTAAAGGTCATCTTGCTCCTATGGTTATGACAGGAATTTGATGAGATACATAAAGGTCAAGATAATTAGTCTCCTGATGCAGGCATTTAATTACCCAAAGGCGTTTGAGGGGAGAATAGGGGTTGAACCAGTTAAGGCAAGATAGAGAGAAGATAAGCAAGGTTTGATGCAAGTTGAGGACATCAAAGGGCAGTGTTAGGAGTGTGTGATAAGGTGTGTTCTCCTCTGTGATCAGAAGGTGAGGTGAACTTTGAGTAAATGAATCTTAAAGTAGGTGGCCATGTGGCCTGCAGTTAATGGAGAGAGGTATTGAGGTTTCTGTGGGCTTGAGAGTCAAGAAGGGAAGAACTTAGTTTAGAACTTAGACGGTTTCTCCCCTTTGCTCACCTCGGTTGAGAGAGACTAACAAGAAGGTATCTTCTCTGACCTCCATCCAAGGATGGGGGGAGTTCTCCCTAAGCTCTATCAAGCTTACACATAGCCCCACAGAAACATGCAGAGGAATGAAACTGAACCACTATATCTCACCAAATACAAAAGTAAATTCCAAGTGGATGTACTTGGATGTTAGATCACAAACTGTCAGATACTTAGAGGAAAATGTTGGCAGGACTCTTTTCCGCATAAATTTTAAAGACATCTTTAATGAAACGAATCCAATTACAAAGACTAAGGCAAGCATAAACCTATGGGACTACATCAAATTAAAAAGCTTCTGCACATTTAAAGAAACTACTATCCAAACCAAGAGACCCCTCACAGAATGGGAGAAAATCTTTACATGCCATCCATCAGACAAGAGGCTAGTAACCAAAATATAAAAAGAACTTGAAAATCTCAACAACAAGAAAACAAATAACCCCATCCAAAAATTGGGGGAGGAAATAGACAGAATATTCACCACAGAAGAGATTCAAAAGGCTGAGAAACATATGAAAAATGTTCCAAGTCTCTGATTGTCAGAGAAATGCAAATAAAGACAACAGTGAGATATCACTTCGTTTCTGTGAGAATGTCATACATCAGAAAAGGTAACAGCAGCAAATGCTGGAGAGGTTGTGGAGTCAAAGGAACCCTCCTGCACTGCTGGTGGGAATGTCAATTGGTCCAACCTCTGTGGAGAACAGTCTGGAGAACTCTCAGAAGGCTAGAAATGGACCTACCATATGATCCTGCAATTCCTCTCCTGGGGATATATCCTAAGGAACCCAACATATCTATCCAAAAAAGATCTGTGTACACATATGTTCTTGGCAGCACAATTTGTAATAGCCAAAAGCTGGGAGCAGCCCAGGTGTCCAACAACAGATGAGTGGCTGAGCAAGTTGTGGTATATATACACAATGGAATACTACTCAGCTGTAAAAAATGGTGACTTCACCGTTTTCAGCTGATCTTGGATGGACCTTGAAAAATTCATGTTAAGTGAAATAAGTCAGAAACAGAAGGATGAATATGGGATGATCTCACTCTCAGGCAGAAGCTGAAAAACAAGATAAGAAACGAAAACATAAGTAGAACCTGAAATGTAATTGACATATCGCACCAAAGTAAAAGACTCTGGGATGCGTGGGTGGGGAGAATACAGGTCCATGAAGGATGATAGATGACATAGTGGGGGTTGTATTGTTAAATGGGAAACTGGGGAATGTTATGCATGTACAAACTATTGTATTTACTGTTGAATGTAAAATAATAATTCCCCAATAAAGAAATAAATTTTTAAAAAAATGGTGACTTCACTGTTTTCAGCCAATCTTGGATGTACCTTGAAAAATTCATGTTAAGTGAAATAAGTCAGAAATATTTTCTGTTGATTTCCAACATAACTATCCAAAAATATGCATTCAAATATAATTCTTGAGAGCTCATTTGGAGGTTCTGGCAGGGAAGTGGTCCATCTCTATTCTGGGAAGGCCGTCCTCTTCAACCTAGAGAGTGCAGCTTCTGGAGGGACACACATGGAGCATTGAGGGAGGAAGGAGACACCGCCTAGCCAGCCAGATCAGCCGAATCAACCCTGGCGATCAATAGAACCCTCACACCCACAAATGTAATACTTAATAAATTGAACAAAGGTATGTATTTGCTAAAGTCATAATCCTAAAATGCTAAACATTTAGAATAATTATTTTTATAATTCCTTTGACTTAGTTGAAAATTTATTATATATACTGATATCTATCATTAAACCCAGTAGTAAAATTTATTAAAAGACATCTGTGTATAAAAAGAATCATGATCAGGCTGGCAAGACAGTTCACCTAAATAGTACACCTGCCTTGTCATGCATGCAACTCAGGTTGGACCCTGGCCTTCACCACTCTGTAGGAAACTTTGATGCCTTGGAATTCTCCTTCTGTTTCCTCTCTCTCTCTCTCTCGACTCTCTCTCTCTATATATAATCATATTATTAATATAATATAATTAATATAATAACATAATTATACTATTAATCTAATTATATATAATTATCTTTATTTACTTATTGGATAGAGAGAGCCAGGAATCCAGAAGGAAGGGGAAGATAGAGAGGGAGAGAGACAGAGAGACACCTGCAACACTGCTTCACCACTTGCAGAACTTTTCCCCTACAGGTGGGAACTGGGGGCTCGAACCCAGATCCTTGTATATTGTAACATGTGTGCTGAAGTGCACCACCACCCAGACTCATCTCTGTCTCTTTCTATCTGAAAAATTCAGTGTGAAATGATGAAGCTCTGGTGGCAAGAATAAGCAGGAAGAGAAATTAATCAAGAAGAAGAGTAAGAGGACTGGAAGGAAGAGCCCTTAATTTTTCTATTTTTTTAGTGAAAAGTTTATACTCTTGAGAACAGAGGTAATGGTAGTTAAATTATTTTTTAATATGCCATAGAAAATCTTGTGCATTTTATAGGATGAAATAAGGTGAGAACCACTGTAAATACAAAAATCCATATCTAACTGATGAATAGTTTTTACTTACTGAGTCGAATATAACATACCAAAATGAAAAGAAGTTACATACATATTTTGTCTGTATATTTTACCTGAATTGATGTTACCCTGATTTTTTTGGTGGTTCCAGAAAACATTTCAGTGGTATTGAAAAGAATCGTAATCATTCTATTTCTTCAACTCATCAGTATGTTTTTATTTTAAGCAAATGATATATCACTGTAGGGAAGAGTATTAAAAATAGCTAAAAAGAAAGGTCTGTTTTTAAATATTTGAAAAAAGCCTATTTTTTGGTATGTGTGCTTTGAATACTTCTTACCTATACATTGTTTTTGCTACCTCGGAATTATTATTTCTTCTTTGAAAATGGTCTGGAGAAGAGTGACGTGAAAATTCTTATTTTTACCTCATTCTTATCACTACTGTGGAATTTGTTTCATAGCAGTCCACATTCTTGACACTAAAATTCATGACAGACCCCAGAAATATGCATAAAACGGAAACATGTGTGCGCCCTGTGGTTTTGTGCCATACTAAGCTTCAATTTTTCAAGCAACCTGGCATGTTTGAAGATGAGAGGGGTCACTCCCAATGACTACAGCCCACTGTGAGATTTGCAGTGGATGTTTTCTGTGGATGAATGGAAGCAGAACTGTTGCGAACAAAAGACTATTCAAGCAAACTCATTTTGTGAATACTGTCTGTGGAATCTGGGTATCTAGAAAGAGATTGTCCTGAAATGATCAATGCTTATGTACTCATTTGCATATGGAGAGGGGGCTGGTGGTGGAATATGGGAAAGGATGTGCCTTAGTTTGAAGAGCACTGGTGATAGTATTCTCACTGTTTTTTTTCTCCTTTGAAGTTTTAGGAACATACATGCCTTTTTATTTGACTTTTTTTTTCTAACTTACATTTATTTACACATATATTATGTTTTTGGGTTTTTTTTCCTCCAGGGTTATTGCTGGGGCTCAGTGCCTGGACTACAAATCAACTGCTCCACTGCACTTGGAGGCTATTTTTTTCCTTTTTTTGCCCTTGTTGCTTATCACTGTTGTTGTTTTTATTGTTATTGTTGTTATTGCTGTCATTGTTGTTGCATAGGACAGAGAGATATTGAGAGAGGAGGGGAAGACAGAGAGGGGGAGAAAAAGATAGACATCTGTAGACCTGCTTCACCGCTTGTGAAGCAACCCCCTGCAGGTGGGGAGGCAGAGGCTCGAACTGGGATCCTTACACTGGTCTCTGCGCTTTGTGCCATAAGCGCTTAACCCGCTGCGCTACCGTCCTGTGCCCTATTGTGTGTTTTATAACACATGAAGTTTAAAGTATCTATGGTATGTTGCAAGGAAGTTTGATATCACACATACACACACAACACACACACACAACACACACACACACCTGCATACACAAAAGTTCAGTTGAGGAAGTCTAAATTAATAAGTGTGACAGCTGGGGGAAATGTAAAATTTTCCTAGATGGTAGGAAACCTTCTTTGAAGGAGAAAGCTGATTTTTTTTGATAAGAAAAATGATAAGCGCTTGGATGCACTAATTTTTAAAGAACTTTGTGAGCAAAGAGATAATTTAATAGTCTTAGATTAAAAGTTAAGAAGTTTACAGGTCAGGGGCACATGTTACAATGTTCAAAGATCATGATTCAAGGCCTTGGTCCCCACTGGCAGGGGGGAAGCTTCATGAGTTGTGAAGAAATGCTGCAGATGTCTCTCTTCCTCCCCTCTACCTCTCCCTGCTCTCTCAATTTCTTTCTTTCTTTGTTCAAATAAATAAATAAAAATAAAATAAAGTTTAAAAAAATGAAGGAGTTTCACAAACCCTTTCATATACAGTCAAATGATCATTGACATAGATACCAAAACCTCTTCAACAATGGTAGGAAAACTGGGTATTCGTAACCAAAAGAATAAAGTTGAATTCTCCTTATTTAAGTTCCACCTCTGAGTGAGATCCTCCATTATTTTTTTTTTTCTCTTTGGCTTTTCTCACCATGATTTCTTCAACTTGGGGAGGGATATTTTGTGGGTTTAATAGTTGATATGTATTCCAAGAATATAGAATAGTGTCTTATAAATAATACTCATCAAATACTTACTGAATGCTGACTCAGTCTCCACAAATGAATCATGTACCCCAAGCAAATCTTGGAGATGCTAATATTGAAGAATGCACTATGCACATAAAAAATTCCCTGTGGTCAATTAAAGTTGATGTCCCCATCTAGGAGATTGATATTTGCCATGAGTGCCTGCTAGAATTTTTTTTTTTTTGTGAAACTAGAAGCTTGCTTTACAGAATATGCAGAATTGACTAATAATGATAGAAAAGTGTTTAGAAATTAATGAAAATTGCAAAAATGGTACATTAAGTGTCTAGGAAAAAAGTAGAATAGGGGAAAAGACCTACTTTAGTTCTTTGAATAACAGGCTTTTCTGTACAGTCAGTATTTAGGTCTGGCCAGCCTAATGTGCTGACCAAAGGCCATACCAGCTCTGAACAACAAACTGGGTCATGAGGATATGAATGAGAAGAGGCAGTCATGCGTCCTATTGGCTGTACTGATTGTTAGAAAATTATCCATCTATTCATCCACAACATTGCTGTGTTTCATATTTATCAGCCCTGGGAGTTGGGCATCAGAACAGAGATTATCAAGCAATGTAAAAATAGCACAAGTTGAGGAAGATTCCAAATGATTTCTAAGATGAATAAAGACCTAGGATTACAGGACTAATGCTGTGATGGTCTCTGAAACCCAAGATGGCAGTGGCCTCAGTAAAAACACTTAAGGTGGGTTTGAGGTAGGATATGAAAGGATTGAGTGGTTATGCATCTCAGGACACTCAAAGAATTCATGGGTATCAAAATTGCCCCTAGTTTGCATTTTGTACTCTTGATCTTTTTTTTTCTTCTTCTTCCCTCAGTCTGCAGCTAACCAGGGCAGAGAATCCTGACAGCATAGGCAGATAGGATTTAGCCTATCTATAGCCTCAAACATTCTCTTCAATCACACTTTATCATTTATAGGACACTTCTTTGGCAAGAGTAATTATTTGGAACATTGCCATAGAAGTAGGAAGTAAGAAAAAGAAATGCCTCTGACTATTCCAAATAGACAGCATGTAGTTTACTTAAAACCAAAGTACTTCAATTCTTCAAGAACTTAGGCACTCAGCCAAAGTCTAGTGAGTCTCAGGCCATCTACAGAATTACTCAAATCTCAGGAGAACCAAAATAACATGCAAGACAGTGATGACTGAAGTAGACAAACAGAAATGGAGATTGAAAAAAAAAAACAAACTAGAAAGTAGACAAAGTAACTGTGAATGTTTAATTTTCTTAGAGTGGGGTAGACTGAATCTTGGCATATCAATGGATGCTAAAACATCACTGAACTGCAGAATGGGCTCCTATTAACATTAATGCTGGACTCATCAATAACAATTTTGCCATATTCATTAATTCCACTTTAGTATGCAGGGAACTAACAATACATTTTAGAAAGTTCTCTTTTCCCCAAAGACTGAAAATAAAATGTAAAGCTGGTAAAGGGCAAGTAAGCAAAATTAACTAATATTTATTAAACAATTAATTAATGGTGAGTTATTTCAAACATAGCCCTCATATTTTCATATATGATTGCATTAATTTTATTTATCAACTGATGCTACATTGCACTGTAACATATAGGTTTCAGGTATGTAGCATTATGAAACAGCATTTAGATTTACTACCATTTATTCATCATTAAAGCCCAACTCTGTCCTTTCTATTCAATTGGCCTCTTTTTATATAAGCCACAAGGGATTCCTGTTTTTGTTCTCTTTATAGAGTAGGTAGTGACTTGGTGAAGTCCATTTCTTCAAACTCACAAAGTCAGTAAAAGGAAGTACTGATAGGCATATCTAAATCTGATTTGGTCTAGCAGCTGGGTTCTGTGGGTGTTTATTTCTTGCTTCTCTTCTCTGTTTTAAACTCTGGTCTAGGCCACTCAAAAGTTCTACAAAGTCAAAATTTTAAATATTTCTTTAAGTGTGTTTAGTTAATGGAGCTTTAGTTGGTAATAGGCTTTATTACTGCATTCAGTTATCAGGGACACATTTTCTGCTTCATATGTCTGCAAATGCTTTCAGAAACTGATATATAGTTTTGTACTCTGTTGTATTTCAACATATCAAATCTCTTTGATGTTTGTATAGATTAGCATACTGACATAATTTGTGTTGCTTTATCTTAAATAACTGAGTGACATTCCTAGTTTTAGGGAAACAGCTATTACTCAGCAGTAGTAGTTAAATATTCATTTATATTATGTATAAATATAAAACAAAGTTTAACTGTAATGTCAAACTTGGAAAATAGGTCAGTGGCAATATGTGCTCCAAATTTAGTTCAAATGGTTGAACTAAAATGTCAAGAATTGGTGGGCTGGCTGCAAAAATCTAAATTCCCTAGGGTCTTGCAATTAATGCTTAATAAAACTGCTGGGAAAGCAGGGAAGACACCTATCCTGGGAAGATTTATATCATTCTCTAGACCAGGTCTCAAGTGCTAAGCATGGAGTTTGAACCCCACTTTTGCTGTTGACTAGCAGGATAAACTAGCTGCAAGATACTAGAAATGCATTCTCACCAATAAAAATGGAGATGATAAAGATGACATAATAAAAAATGGTAACATCTGTCCTTTCAACCTTTGGAAGATCAAAGGGGATGATATAAATGAATGCATTTTGTAGTATATAGTATCATTATACAAATATGTATCATTAGTATTATTAAAATGATCATTTACTTTTATATCTGTCCTATCATTGTAGAGGGTTTGCTTCTGTTTTGTTGAGCTTTATCTCTGGTTAAATGTAGAGTGAATGTATTGTAGAGTATTTTTCTTCTTGAAAAAAATGTTGTTGTCTCTGAGGTCAGTACTAATTAAGCTTTGCTCTCTAAGCTTCCTTACTTGGGTCTGGACTGGTGTGTGACTCACGTATGTTTAAGCATTTCACTATATTATTGTATCCCTGTAATATTTCAGAATCCCCTTTATGCCTTTTTGTATCTAGCCTTTAATTTTAGACTAGTAATCAGGTGTGTACTGGATAGATCTCCTGGATTATTTCACAGTCTGAACATAGTTCTGTAAAGCAAATTAAAAGCCTGACCTTGATATCAAGCTTTACTCCACTGCAGATGGAAAACAGGTGAGGCAGCGTTTCTATGTCATTACCTTGTCACCTTTTTTTTTTTTTTTAATTTAAGAAAGGATTAATTAACAAAACCATAGGGTAGGAGGGGTACAACTCCACACAATTCCCACTACCCAATCTCCATATCCCACCCCCTCCCCTGATAGCTTTCCCATTCTCTATCCCTCTGGGAGCATGGACCCAGGGTCATTGTGGGTTGCAGAAGGTAGAAGGTCTGGCTTCTGTAATTGCTTCCCCGCTGAACATGGGCATTGACTGGTCGGTCCATACTCCCAGTCTGCCTCTCTCTTTCCCTAGTAGGGTGTGTCTCTGGGGAAGCTGAGCTCCAGGACATATTGGTGGGGTCTTCAATCCAGGGAAGCCTGGCCAGCATCCTGATGGCATCTGGAACCTGGTGACTGAAAAGAGAATTAACGTATGAAGCCAAACAAATTGTTGAGCAATCATGGACCCAAAGCTTGGAATAGTGGAGAGGAAGTGTTAGGGAGGTACTCACTGCAAACTCTAGTGTACTTCTGCTTTCAGGTATATATTTTGCAGTAGTTTACGGATACGTGTGAACATATGCTCTCTCTCACAGAAACTGGTGTATATCTAGGTTTGGGACTTTGTTAGAAAGTGAACCACCTGAGATGGAATTAGAGTATACTATGAAAGGAAAGGTCTCACCCGAGTAATGAAGCTGAAGGGTTGTCATTCCACACGTGAAGTCTCTGGACACAGTCTGAAGTGAAGCATGTTGAGGTGGCAATCGTTGTGTTGGTTAGGTTGTGATCGGTGGATGCAATATTATTTGTTATGGATTGGGAGAGGCATATGGGAAAGTGGGCCCTATCCAAGGGTTCCAGGACTGGGGGAAGTAGGGGCTCTATAGTGGAGATGTGAGGTTCCTGCTGTCTTAGGGTTCAAAAAGGCAATCAATAGTTAATGTTATCATCACCTTATTTGGTAATTGGGTTAACTTTGAAAAGTCCTTTTGTTATGGTTTGCTGTACAGTACCCAGTATCTTGTATATAGCTGTGCTATTGGATGCTTCTGATCTACTTGGTCTAGGCTTTTGAGAGAGTCCGTATATCAAATACACAGCCTATATATTAAAAAGATTCAGTTTGTGTTTTGAGAAACTTTGAGACATACAATTGATTTTCCCCCTCTCATATTAATTAACTACTGATTTATATGTCTACATTTTGCTAGGAGTGTACATAAACACCATTCCCACCACCAAAAGACTGTGACCCATCCCTCCCACCTACTCCCACCCCCCACTGGCCCAGGAAGCTGCATGTCTACCCCTCACCACAGGGCTTTTACTTTGGTGCCCTACTTACAATTTGGTCAGGTCCTGCTTTTAATTTCCCTTTCAGGTCTTCTTAGTCAACTTCTGTTGATGAGTGGGATCATCCCATACTCATCTTTATCTTTCTGACTTAGCTCACTTAACATAATTCCTTCTAGCTCTGTCCAAGATGGGTCAGAGAAGGTGGGTTCATTGTTCTTGATAGCTGCAGTCACCTAATTTTTGAACAGTTAGTTAAGTGCCTGTCCACAGGAATGACAGACTTGTGTCAGGTGTGTGTGTGTGTGTGTGTGTGTGTGTGTGTGTGTGTATGTATTTCTTCATAAGGAGTGAAATGCTTTAGAAGTGGCAGCAGGGTAAATTGACTGAGAACCATGCTGTGGGACGAGCAGACCTATTTTACTTCCTTTCTCTAAATGCAACCAATTTTCTTGTGTTCTGTAGATTTCTTATCTGTCAAACAGTGTCTGATAATTACCACATAGGTTATTGTCACTGGTCAAGAAAGCATCTAGTATATAAAAAAAAGTTGTGTCTAACTTTATTATGCATTTTCTCTTAATATTGTGAAATTATACCTGTCTGAATCTACAAATGACAGAGATGAAATCAGAAATCAAGGGGGAGGAAGAGAAAACTATATTCCCTAAGTGTAACTTTTGTAGATCTTAGAGTCATATTCACGTCTGCAGAGGCTTGATTTATTAATATATAATGTAACTGAGCTGTTCTCTTGACACTTTGTCATCCCACAGTTTCCTTAGCATTTATTGTACTTCAGTGTCATTTGGATAAGGCTATTAAGATTAAGTTTTTTGACATTTTGTTTTCAAGATCTAGGCATAGCTATAGTATTTTAAGAACACATTTTCAACTGAATTGCAATCTGTATTTTGTTGAACTGGAGAAAATTGGTAGAGGGTTAGTCTTTTGTTTTTGTCTCTAGAGAAATATATATATATATATATATTTTTCTAAGTCTGAAGATCATAGTTTTGTTTGTGGGAATTTTATGAGTGAGGCCTTTGCTTTATAAAACTACCCAAAGTAGGTTACTTTTTTTTTTTTTTTGGCAATTCACATCTAAGTGTTTACCTTCCTTCCTTTTTTTTTTTTTTTTTTTTTTTAAATAGTGTTTTCAAGCCTCCTTTGCTCTCAAACACCTCATGTAAGCTGTCATCTTGCTCAAGATAACTGGAACATTGCTTCAGTTCTGGTCAGTTACCAGAAATACAATACTTAATGAGTCTGTCTAGCAGAGAGGAAGATCTTTAAGTGTGTGTGTGTGTGTGTGTGTGTGTGTGTGTGTGTGTGTGTGTGTGTGTATACCCGTGTGTAAAGCAAAGATTGCCATCTGGTGGTGATAGCTTCCTAGAAAAATCTCCTTAGTGACAAGATAGGGAGTGTCAATAATGACTTTCCTCCTCCCTTCCCCTAACATGGATTGAGAAACTCTGGTCTGTCTATTTATAAGTTGGTGAAACATGTGGTGATGAAACACATCAAGATCAGGGAAGGCCTAAAGTCTTGGAGGGAAAATTGTTTCCAGTGTCTGCCAGTCTCCTTCATTGGGGTTGAAACTGGAAGTCTTATTGATAACAATGTAAGCTCTGGCCAAAGTCATTGCCCATCTATTTGGATTGAATCTTCATCAATTATTAATCCTTGCCTTAGCAACTTCCAGGTAAATTGCTGATGCAAACGCTTTAGGCTTGGTTTCCCAGGAGAAGCCCGGGGCTCACATGAGTTAATTTTGTTTGGTTTTTCTAACCAGTAACTCAGAGCAATGCTATCCTGAAAGCCCTTTTCATTAGTTTATAGCAATCCTTGGAATGGACCTCCCAGGCTCTTATGCTTTTCAAAACTTACTAATAAACTGACACTGAAAAGTTTTCCAAGTACCAAGATGTTTTTGGGTATCTGGCGACAGATAAGTGAAGGGATATGGTACTCCTTGTTAGAATCCTCGCACACAATAAAGTAGTGAATTTGTTTCTTAGACGGTCTAAATGATTTTCAATGCAAAGGGACTGTTGGGAATGATCGGCAGCAACTAGCAGTTCTCTGTATTTTGCTTTACACTACCCTTCCAGATCAGAAAGATAAAAAACAAAACAAAACAAAACAAAAACCATGGGTAGTTCCAAGGAATGTAAAGGAAGAAAGGGTGTCGGGTGCTGGCTAGTAACACTAGGGCTCCTTTGAGCTTCCAGCTACTGGCAGATGATTTAACTTGAAAGGCAAACTTGGGCGGTCTCTGCCACCCGGGGGACCGGAGGGGCTGTGGCGATTATGGCCAATCCCAAATTCAATGCGGCAGCAGGGTGCTGGCCAGGGGAAGGCGCCCGCCTGAGTATCCGGGTAGTGGTGGTTTTGCGTGGCGCGGAGACACAGCAGCGAGCTCCGGGGAAGGAAGCGGAGAGGCGCCTCCCGCCCCGCGGGGCTGCGCGCCACCAGCCACAGGGTGAGGCTGCCGCGCCCGCTGGCGTCTCTTTCCCTTTGGCCGGGCTTCGGGCTGAGCCAGGCTGGGCGGGACGGGTGGCTCTCTGGGGGCCGGCCTCCAGCTCCCCACTTTTTCTCCCTCTTCCTCCTCCCGGGGCTGTCCCGGGCGGCGCGGCCAATGAGCGGCGAGAGGAGGGGAGCGGGAAGCGGAGAGCGCACGGTGTGGCGGCCCTCCTCTGCGCGGGTGGCCGCAGCGCCAAAGCCAAGTTCGCTCTCTCTGAGAGCTGGTGTCCAGTCCAGTCTCGGGCCACACCGCCTGGTCCTCCCCAGCGAGACGACAGCGCTGCTCTCGGTGCAGTCACTCAACCGCACCCGGACAGGAGGACACTGGGCAGCGGGGCACGGGCCGGGGAAGCCGCCTGCTGAAGATGCAGGATGGCAGACGAGCCTCCGGCCAGCCTCTCCTACCGCACGACGGGCTCCACCTGCCTGCACCCGCTCAGCGAGCTCCTGGGCATCCCGCTGGACCAGGTAACAGCGGGAGGCTGGGGCCGGGGGCCTGAGGAGTATGTTCTCTACTGCTGTCTCCGCCCCCCTCCCCACTAGATCCCCACTAGATTTTATAATCACAGAAAAAAGACCGACGGACTTCTGCTGTTGTTGTGAGTTGATGTTTTGTGTGTGTGTGTGTGTGTGTGTGTGTGTGTGTGTGTGTGTGTGTACTCTGTTTGGCAGGTTCAAATGAACCTTTTTTCTTTGTTCTTTTGAAGTTATGGGTCGCCTTGTTTCCTGTAACCAAGTTTGACGGTATGCTGATAAATGAATCACGTGTCCTTTCCATCAGTGAAGTCTCCTCTTCATTATTTTTGATTTAGATGAGCCTACTTACAAAATGAGTCTGGTTGCTCTATAGGTTGATTATACCACATCTCACTGAGAGAGCTGGGCTTTATACTTCACCGAGAGGATTTGTCAAATCAGGGTGACAGTTACTTGGTATCTGCATCGTATATGATATTCATCCTAAAGGGAGGAGGGACGTTAGGACCCTATGGTTTTTCTAGGGCACTTTGTTTATCCAATGAGACTTATCTTTGAGTCCTGGGTAGTACAAGTTAATAGAAGTATCCGAACTTATGTGGACTTCTTTATATGTACTGTTTTCACTTCATGTTGAGTTTATGCCTAGTTGTTCCTCTGCTTCTCATTAGTGACCTTTTTCTTCTTTTTCTTCAAACAAGAACATACCTGCTGCCCTTTTCACTCACATTCCTTTAGCAATGAGGAAGTGAGACTGACTTTTTTTTTTTTTTTTTGTCTTGTTTACTGAGCCAATTCTTTAACCTAGCTTTAACCTCTGAGGATATAGTATGGAACGCACCCTGATCTGACCATTACTTTCTCATCCATTGCAAAACCCATTAATTCAGGACATGGGGAGAGGTATCAGATACTCCCTTAAATTACTTTCCAGCTTATGAGGATGAGGGAGACCTAGGGATTTAGGCAAAGGCATTTAGTCTGGAGGTAAAACAGTTCACAGCCAAATTTCCTTCAGAGATATTTGTACTTACTGCCACTTCTCCACTAAAACTTACTTTAATTATATTTTATGTTTTAATTCATTCTGTATAACCAGAAAGAAAAATTTAGGGAGTTTTATGTCTTTAACTTTTAAATGAGG
Source organism: Erinaceus europaeus (assembly GCF_950295315.1). NCBI lineage: Eukaryota > Metazoa > Chordata > Mammalia > Eulipotyphla > Erinaceidae > Erinaceus > Erinaceus europaeus. The sequence goes on from NC_080165.1 coordinate 42,822,000, forward strand.
GGGTTATTTACAGGGCAGTTGTTGACATATGCATTCAATTTAAGTATGTACCAGGCCCCCTCCCTCAAATTTTCTTCTCCTTCCTTGTCCCTCCCCAGAGTCCTTTGCTTTGGTGCAGTACATCATGCCCAGTCCATGTTTTACTTTGTGCTCTCCCTTCCCATCCCCTACTTTATTATGTTACATTAATAGGTGAGATCATTTGATAGTCATCCTTTTCTTTTTGGCTTCTCTCATTCAATATGATGTCCTCAGGTTTCATCCAAAAGAATGCAAAAGATACAACTGTGTCATTTTAAACAGCTGAGTAGTATTCCATTGTGTATAGATTACAATTTTTTTAGCCACTCATCTAATGTTGGACATCTGGGTTGCTTCCAGATTCTGGTGATTACAGATTGTGTAGCTATGAATATAGGTATACATAGATATCTTCTTTTTTTTAAAAATATTTTTAAATTTTTTATATTTATTTATTCCCTTTTGTTGCCCTTGTTTTATTCTTATAGTTATTATTATTGTTGTCATCATTATTGGATAGGACAGAGAGAAATGGAGAAAGGAGGGGAAGACAGAGAGGGGGAACGAAAGATAGTCACCTGCAGACCTGCTTCACCACCTGTGAAGCGACCCTCCTGCAGGTGAGAAGCCAGGGCTTGAACCGGGATCCTTACTCCGGTCCCTGCACTTTGTGCCACCTGCGCTTAACCCGCTGTGCTACAGCCTGATTCCCCATAGATATCTTCTGATGGGTGTTTCTATTTCCTTTCGATAAATCCCAAGGATGGTTTCCACAATGGTTGGACCATTTTCTCTACCCCCCAGCAGTGCAGAAATGTCCCTTTTTCTCCACATCCTCTCCAACATTTGTCATTTCTGTCCTTTCTGATGTATGACATTTTCACAGGTGCAAAGTGGTATCTCATTGTTTTATTTACATCTCTCTGATGGTCAGTGATGTTGAGAACCTTTTCATATATCTATCTGTTGGTCCTCTGGATCGCTTCCTCAGTGAAATGTCTGACTATGTCCTTGCCCCCACTTTCTAATTGGGTTGCTTATTTATTTGGTGCTTAGTTTACTGAACTCCTATGTATTTTGGTTATTAGTCCTTAGTCTGATGTGTGTTGAGTAAAGATCTCCCATGCCATTGTGTGTTTTTTTTTGTTTGGGTGGTAGTACCCTTTTCTGCGCAGAAGCTTTTCAGTTTGATGTAATCCTATTGGTTTATTTTTGGTTTTGTTGTCCTTGTTGCTGGGTTTGAATTCTTGGAGGCTTTTTTGAAACATAGGTCATGAAATGTCCTGCTAATGTTTTCTCCTATGTATTTGATAGTTACTGGCCTAATGTCCATGTCCTTGCTCCACTTGGAGTTAAATTTTGTGCATGGTGATTAGTGATGGTTCTATTTCATCTGCTTATAAGTTTCAATCCAATTTTCCCAGCACTATTTGTTGAAGAGCCTCTCCTTTCATGATTTAATGGTTTGGACCCTGTTGTCAAAAATTAGCTGGCTGTATATGTGGGGGCCTATATCTTAATTCTTTTTCCCTTTACCAGAGCACTACTCAGCTCTGGCTTTTGGTCATATTAGGGATGGAACTTGATACCTAGGCCTCAGGCCTGAAAGTCTGTTGTATAATCATTAGTCTGTTTCCATGACCTGGGAGAGACTAATTGTATGCAGAGAAGTAGGTAGCTAGTGAGTGGTCTATGGTGCTTGTATGCTCACTGGCAAGGGTTAACTTATTTTTTTTTTCCAGAAAGGACCTCCTACACCCAATCTCCTGAATTTCTGTCAAAGAAGTCCTGTTTTTAATTCATAAATAACAAATAAAAGAATATTAGGGATGGTTAAAACTGGAAGGGAGGGAGGGATTTTGGGGATGAATGGAAAGAAAAATATGGGCAATGAAAAAGGAAGGAATATCTTGATGTCTTAATTCTCCAAATAGCCACTTTACCCTTTTGAGTGATTTTTTTTTTTTGTCTTTACTGGGGAATCACTGCTCCAAACCAACTTTTTCAAGAAGAGGTGAAAGAGAGACAGACAGACACCACGGCACTGAAGGCTCCTTCCGTGCAGTGAGGGCCAGGCTCAAACCAGAGTTGTGTTCATGATAAAGTAAATCCCTTATTCAAGTGAATTATCTTGTAAGACCATCTGAGTGACTGATGACTGGCTGAAGAATCACTTGTAGAACAATACTTCAGGTATCTTATTTTGAGCCCAAAGAAAAATCCCAAACCATAAATTATGGTTTGAGACAAATTGGTGGTTTGAACATTTGGGAGATTGCTGTGTTTGTTTTTTGCCTTCACACTTTCATGGACTGTTTTTTTTTTTTTTTTTTTGAGTTTGTATATGACACTGGGGTGGTGGTGGTGGGGGCATATGCTGTGCCAAGGTTGAAACTTGGCATCTCATATATAGAAGTCCTGTGCTGTACATTCCCGGCCACCTCCTGGACCATCCATGGACTTTTAAAGCTCAAACTGACTAGTTATAATTCCTGATCAGCACACAAATTTCCTTTGTCACAGCTTCTGTCACTCTCAGTAGGTATTCTACCTTCTCTGAGCTTCAGTGCTTTCATATATAAAATGAGAAATGCAGTACAACCTACATTTTGGAGTTGAGAAAGTAAATGCATGAAAAATGCTGCAAACATTTCAGCTCAGTGGGTTGAGATGAAGTGATTTCGGTGAACCATTTAGAAGGGTGTGGACAGCATTAAGGGATACTGAGGTGTCAGGGAAGTCCTGATGTTTTTGCCCAGTGAGAGCTACACTCAGGTTCTGCTTAGATTCCATAGAGAGAGAAAGGAGGGAGGGAGGGAAGAAGAGAGAGGAAGAGGGGGAGAGAGAGAGAGAGAGAGAGAGAGAGAACACAGGGAGTGCACAATTGCCCCACTATGGTCAGACTTTGTCTAAAGGTGACTGGGACGTCCAGGTACTTGGGTCTGTAGGGGCCCCTCTCTCAGCCACAGAACAAAGGCACAGAGATAAGTAGAACCAGATTTGGAGAGCAGTTCGAGGAGAAGTGCACAGTCCTTGATAAATGTTTGTTCTCTCTCTATTAAAGAGTGACTTTTTGTAGGCCTGCCATGTGCTAAAATGATAAAACATAGGCATTAAGTTACCCAGTTAATTCTTCCTGTGTCACATAGATACATATTGTCCTTTCCCCATGTATATTTATAACTTCTGGACTGATTGTACCTCTGAGAATGTCTTTCTTTGACTTTTGGGTGTTCTTGTATTAATTGCAAAAGCTGGTCTCTAGTGATGATTTTAGGTGAGAAAAACAAAATTACTATTATTTTTTTCCTTTTTCTTTTCTTTTCTTTCTTTTTTCTTTTCTTTTTTTTTTTTTTTTTTTTTTTTTTACTGATTTCTTCCATTTATCTGTTCTGTTAATTCTGCTTGAATCTGTGTATGTTTGTGACTATACTGAGGACAAATCCATGGGTTTAGTTTCTTGAAACTAATATCTTCTTTAAGATGATAAATGGAAAACATCTTATTGAATTAGAGGCAAATAGGACACAGTAACTCTAAGATGAAATATAGGAGATGGATAAAGATTTGGGTACCCCCATGCTGCCTTAAAGATGAGCTTGTTGAACACTGAATTTCTCTTTTTTAAAATTTCTTTATTGGGAATTAATGTTTTATATTTGACAGTAAATACAGTAGTTTGTACATACATAACATTTCCCAGTTTTCCATGTAACAATACAACCCCCAGTAGGTCTTCTGTCATCCTTTTTGGACCTGTATTTCCCCCCCCCCCCCATCCCAGAGTCTTTTACTTTAGTGCAATACACCAACTCCAGAACACTGAATTTCAAAAGTAAGGAGCTTTTTTTTTCTTTTTTTTTTTTTGAGGGATATATAAAGCTCTGTAAATTAGTAGGATTATGCAGATCCAAAGCTTCATTTTACCTAGGATAAATTTGGTCAGAACTCTTCTTTCCTATCAAGGTTTGGAGTGTGACTTGTTCTGTTTAAGGCTTCTGCTCATTGTTCTCACTTTGTTTTGGTTGTGGTGTGGTATAATCTGCCTTTAAACTAACTGGCACAGTCTCAATTTGCAGAATTGACTCGGTTACTAGGATAGATGTAATAATTTAGACATTACTAATTTGTGGGGTGCACAACCATACCCTAGGAACTGTGAAAGCTGACAAATGATTTCTTTCCTAGCCTTAAGTAACTCTCACTTCCAGGTTTCTATGTTATTATTTTTTTTAACTTGTTTATAGCCCCAAACATTGGATGTGTTTACATAAAATATCAATTCAGTATTAAGTCAGGACACTTAAGGGTCAGAAAGACAGCTTACCTGGAGTGCTCCTGCTTTGCCATGAACACGGTCCAGGTTCAAGCCTAGTCCCCACTGTACTGGGGAAAGCTCTGGCGCTATGGTATTTTTCCCTCTCTCCCTCTGTCTCTCAGTTTCCACCTCTCTTCTATCTGAAAAAGTTGACTGAGTGCTAAAGCCCAGGTGATGATAAAAAAAAAAATTATAAAAAACACTTTCTCTGTCCTACCAATACTCTCTACCCAGTTTAACTAGAAAAAAAGGGAATGAGGGAAAATAGATTAGTAATAAGAATCCAGGAAATGATTTTGATTTAAAGCAATAAAGATCTAGGGCTATTATCATATAAGCTTTTGTTATAGTTTAAAAGGCTGGGTGAAGGCTACCCCATTACCTAGAGTCCTAGTCAGGGAGTCCTGGGGATCCCACACAGACATGATGGGCCTAGACCTCTAACAGATCCCTCTCTCCATGGTCACTGGTCAATCTCCATCAAGTACAACATAATGGACCCCTTTATGGGCCCCTAAAGGACCTTGCCCTCAATGTGGGTCAACAATGGTAGGGAATGTTCCATCTCTGGAGGTTGGACAACATACTCTACATGCTACCCAAGGAAGATGGGTCCTGAAATTAGTGCAGCCTGGAATGTTCCTAGCTGTGACCACAGAATATGAGCTCAGATCTACAGGGATGCAGAGGTTACATAGGCTTCTGTGCTGGATATGTACCCCAGATCAAATTGATGGGGTTTACAATTAACAATATTTATATACTTTCCTCATATTTGGGAGCTACTCTCTTCCCTGATTCAGCTTTCTAGTCCATTTTTCAACTATGACACCATCTCCCCAGACAATAACTTGGGTCCACTTGCATATTAGCTGTCAGGCTCAGGCAAAAACTAGTAAAGTCACAGACCCCTAGACTATACCTAAAATAGACCTACTAGCTTTTTCCAGAATGGAGACTCCAAATCCTCATTTGCAATATATATATATTTGCAATAGGTTCATGATTAGTCAACAATTTGCTTTGCTTTATATCTTAACTCTTTTTCAGCCACCAGATTCCAGATGCTACCATGATGCCAACCTGACTTCCTTGGGCAGATGACACCACAAATATATCTTGGAGCCAACATCTCCCCAGATCTCTGCCCCTTTATGGAAAGAGAGAGACAGGCTGGGAGTATAGATTGACCTGCCAATGCCCATGTTCAGCTGAGAAGCAATTACAGAAGCCAGACTTCCCACCTTCTGTATCCCATAATGACCCTGGGTCCATACTCCCAGAGGGATAAAGAATAGGAAAGCTATCAAGGGAGTAGATTGGATATGGGGTGGGAATTGTGTGGAAATGTATCCCATCTTATCCTATTGTCTTGCCAGTATTTACATTTTATAAATAAAAATTAAAAAAGAATATTCAAGATGGTTAGCTAAGACAGAGAAACAACCTAAGTTTCTCCTAACAGATGAATGAATACAAAATGTGACATACACAGACAACATTTTTATACACACAATAGTGTGTTATTTAGAGTGAAAGAATATGTTTTTGTCATATGTGTTCATAAGACGGATGAACATGCTAAGTGAAATTAGGTAGTCATGAAAGGACAAATGTTGATAATTTTATGTTTATATTGAGGAATCTTAAAATAGTAAAACTGAGAGTTTTGATGGTAGCCTGGGAATGTGAAGTGGAGGACAATTAATATTTAGGGGTGAAATTTAGCTGTATAAGATTAATACATGCTAATATTTTTAAAAAATTGTATTTATTAATCAGAGAGAAAGATAAGAGGAGAGAGCTAAAGAACCAGACATCACTTCTGGTACATGTGCTACTGGGGACCGAACTCAGGACTTCATGCTTGAGAGTTCAATGTTTTATCTACTGTGCCACCTCTACGTGATAATTTTTTTCTCAAAAGATATATTATATGCATATATAAATAAAATATATAAATATGAAAAAAAGGCTGGGTGAATGAAGACCAGCCCTAAAGACCTAGTTCTTTCTATTAATGATCATAGCAGTAGGTTTTGATCTTTGCATTGGAGTCTCTGACCACAAAATTTTTTTCCTTGCTGCGTGGTTCCCTTGTCCATTCTTGGAAAGCTCAACGTTCAATTTCTTATCTAAATCTTGTCCTTCCTTAAAAACTCAGTTCATATTCCAAGTCATTATTAAACCAATCAAATATTTATTTAACACTAGTAGTGCTAGGTACATGCTAGGTGATAGAAATACAAAAATGAAAGAATTCAAGGTCCTTATCCTAGACAAGCAGAAAAGTACTGTGTACTCCTGGCTTGTTTAAATGCCTATAGACTGTAGACTGTGCCCAAGTGGAACAGAAAGGGGGAAAATGCTGAGAAACATTGGACCTTTTTTTTTTTGAGAGAGACTTTCTTGTTTTAATATTTTTTTAAGATTTTATTTATTTATGAGAAAGATAGGAGAAGATAGAAAGAACCAGACATCACTCTAGCACTTGTGCTGCCGGGGATCAAACTCGGGACCTCATGCTTGAGAGTCCAAAGCTTTATCGCTGAGCCACCTCCTGGATCACCACATTGGACTTTTTCTTTCTTTCTTCTTTTTTTTTTTAACTTCTTTTTACCATTGTTTTGCTTTATATTTGACATCTAAAGTTTTTAAATATTATTCATAATCTTGCTGAATTTATATACTGAATTTTAAACCAGTTTAGAGTCTCCTTTAGGTCAAGGTTTTATTTTTCCTTAATCCAAGGAAATAGTACACTCAAAAGTGTTTATCATTAGCGGCAGTATATGTCAGTGCTAATGAGATATATTGTCTCTTTAGAGTGTACATATTATTGTGCATGCAAGCATCTGATTTTAAGCCTGTTTCCCACCTACAGGGGGACACTTCATAAGCAGTATAGCTACTATACTGCTACTACTACTCTCTGACCCTACTCTCTTTGACCCTCTCTCGAAACAGAAAGAAAAAGGAAAAATGATACACATTATCAAACTTCAATACACAGCACATCAATTTAAGGCAAAAATTTGGCCAGTTTTTGTGGGGAGAAGAGTTCTCCACTGATTTCCCTGTCTATTGATGTTGTCTTCAGGCAATATCTTTGGATTTCTGACTTAAACAATTTATTCTTTACCCTGGGGCTTTCAAATTCAGCCCAGTTTAGGGTGGTTATGGGAATATGAAAGCCAAATCAATAAGCCCTGAGAAGACAAGACTGTTGTGAAGTAATTACTATTTTATAATATCACCCTCTGATTTGGGAAGGTGGGGTGGTGGGGTGGGACCAGGTTCTAAGACTTCTAGTGGTTGCCTGTTTTTTTGTTGTTGAGCTGGTATTTTGCATATGCACAATTTTACTGCTCTGGTCCATTTTTTCATTTACACAGAGAGAAAGAGAAAGAGGGATGGAGAAATACCATAGCACTGGAGCTTCCTTGTGCCTTAGCACTCCTATGTGGAGCCACGACAAGGCACATACCCTGCCTGGTGAACCATCTTTCCGGCACCAGGTGCCTAAAATTGTGACGAGTACCAAACCCTATATAGTCGGTCTTTTTCCTGTACTATATAAATATTCATGGAAAAGTTTATTAGGCACAGTAAGAGATTAATAGTAATATGATGCAGGATAACTTTAACTAGATCCAATAACAAAAGTTATGTGAATATAGTCTTTCTCAAAATATATTATTGGATGTGGTAATTTTGGACTTCAGTTGACCATATGAAACCAAAGTCATGGCAAGTCAAAGTGCACATTATTTTTTCCTTTTAGACCTTAGCAGTTCCTTCAAACTCTGGTCTCTTCTTTTTTAACTTAAATTCCTTTGTTGTTGTTATTATTATTACTGTTGTTGTTATTGTTGTTGTCGTTAGATAGGACAGAGAGAAATGGAGAGAGGAGGGAAGACAGAGGGGGAGAGAAGGATAGACACCTGCAGACCTGCTTCACCACCTGTGAAGTGACTCCCCTGCAGGTGGGGAGCCTTATGCAGGTCCTTGCGCGTCAAGCCACCTGCACTTAACCCGATGCGCTACTGCCTGACTCCCCCTAAATTCCTTTTTCTTATCTGCCATTGAAAATGATTGACTTAAGGGAGGAAAATAATTTGGTCAGACTACAAACAACAAGTATTAAGTTTCTGTTGTATTTCAGGAATTCTGGGTCTGTTTTAAGCTACGATGATTCAAACATGAATAAAATAAGGACCATATTCCAAGAACTCATTGATGGATGGGGTGAGAACACATGTATCAGCCAGTGTTGCTCATGTGTTATTTGGACTAGAGGTATAGGCCTGTACACTTGTTAGAAATGTACATTTTCTGGAAAACTGGGAAATGTTATGCATGTACAAACTATTGTATTTACTGTCGAATGTAAAACATTAATTTCCCAATAAAGAAATTAGAAAAAAAGAAATGTACATTTTCTATTGGGCATACTCAGCTGGTGCTCAAGTGGGCAGTCCCAACCTCTCTCTCTCTCTCTCTCTCTCTCTGTGTGTGTGTGTGTCTCTGTGTGTGTGTGTGTGTATGGGGGAGGGATTTAAAGAACCCAGGTGGTGTAGATGAACTCAAAGATTTGAGAGCCATAACTATTCATAGATCTCTTTGTGGAGCAGGTTGAGGTGTGGTTGACATTGTATACTTCATTCAAGGAACTGAGGGCCCACGAAACTATCAGGTGAACTGAAGTTGTGTGGACTGCAAGGCCTCTAAGAATGTTAGACAGGGGCCATATCAAGAGGAAGTTAATACACTGGTTAGCTGTTTCCATTTTATCCTGCAGACCAGGAATTGGAAAACTTAAAATACCTCTACTTAAGGGGCCAGGCAGTGGTACACCTGGTTAAGCACACACATTACAGTGTGCTTTTCCCCCACCTGCAGGGGGAAAGCTTTGTAAATGCTTTGTAAATGGTGAAGCAGGTCTGCAGGTATCTCTCAGTCTCTTTCCCTCTCTATCTCCTCCTCCCCTGTCAGTTTCTCTTTGCCTCTGTCAAATAATAAATAAATAAATAATGTTTTAAAATACTTCTATTGAATCACATTAATTAATAACACTATGTAAGTTTCAGGTATACAACACTACATTTTTGACATCTGTGATTACTAAATCATGTTCATCATCTAAAGTCTAGTTTCTATCCACTGCCATAAAGTTGATTTTCTTACTGGGTTTACCCATGCCTCAACCTTGGCAGCCACCAGACTTTTTTTTTTTTTTTTTTTTGATGGAGTCAGCCAGCAAGAAAGAGTAAAAGAGATCCCAACATTACAACTTTATTCAGCGCAATGGGGGCCAGGATCAAACCTGGGCTGTGCATAGGGCAAAGGAACACACTATCCAGGTGAGCTATTTTGCCACCCTTTAAACTGTTCCCTTGATCTCTGAGTTTGGCCTGTTTCTTCATTTTCCACACTAGTGAAATCATACAATGTTTGCCTTCTGTCATATTTCACTTAGCACAATCCCTACAAGTTCCATTCACATAGTTACAGATGGCAAGATATCTTTTCTTTTTAAATGTTTAAAGTTATTTTTATTTATTTATTTTCCTTCTTGTTGCCATTGTTGTAGTAGTTTTTATTGTTGTTGCTATTGATGTCGTCATTGTTAGGACAGAAATAAATGGAGAGAGGAGGGGAAGACAGAGAGGGGGAGAGAAAGACACCTGCAGACCTGCTTCACCGCCTGTGAAGCGACAGCCCTGCAGGTGGGGAGCTGGGGGCTCAAACCGAGATCCTTACCCCAGTCCTTGCGCTTCGCTCCACATGTACTTAACCTGCTGCGCTATCGCCCGACACCCTAAAGTCATTTTTAATAGTAGTTTTAACTTGTTTTTTTTTTTTTAAAAAAAAGATTTTATTTATTTATGAGAAAGATAGGAGGAGAGAGAAAGAACCAGACATCACTCTGGCGCATGTGCTGCCGGGGATCAAACTTGGGACCTCATGTTTGAAAGTCCAAAGCTTTACCACTGTGCTACCTCCTGGATCACATTTTTAACTTGTTTTAAAGGTAATCTAAAAGGTCTATGCGACTCTGAATGTTTTAGAGGTACATTTTTGTCACTGCAAAATGTGATACTCCATCCCCATCAAAACACCCAGACCTGGTTTACACTTTTCAGTTCTCTCCTTTTCATTGTTGTAAAGTTGTGCAACAGCACTATAATAGAGGCAGGGCGGGCAGCAGCAGAGCTATGCAGGCCACAAAGGTGTTAGGGGGTGGGCTGACATGGGCAGCAACAGTAGTAGTGCTGGCAGCATGGCAGTGGCAGTATTGATTGAGTGATTGCTGTGGAGGCAGGTGAATGGCAGTGTGCAGAGGTCCAGCCTGGGTGAGAGGCAAGAAGAGAAGTATCTGACTGGGCTGAGTGGGCAGCATTGTTGAGAACTCAGCCTGGCCAATGGCTACAGTGATGTGAGGTGGGCTGCATGGTATGGTATTGAGTGGGAACAGATACTTCCTTTTGATGCAAAAGTTTCTGTCTTTGCTACCTACATTTTGGACTTTGTTGTTTTGTTGAAGTTAGTTTATATGAGCTCCAAGATAATCCCCATGCTATTTTCCATAGTTTATTTATTGTGGTGGTGGTATGAAAGCAAACAGTACCTGCTAGTCCACACCATCTTGTTCACAAATCTAATCTTTCATCTTTTTAATTAATAAAAAGAGCTGAATAATATTTCATTGTTAGTTTTCATTACACACAAAAAAACAGACATTGGACTGGATTTGGCCTGAAACCCAGAGTTGAAGGCACCATGAATAAATGAATTTACCTGAAAATAGAGTATGTGGACTAATAATAGAACCCACTGCATGTTTCTGGGACATGACCCAGACTTACAGACTTAATGCTTCAGAGTACAGTGACTCTTGAGCTTCTTATGCCAAATCAAATGTGAGAAGTATTGTTGTTATCAAAGGGAATACATTCATGGGTTGAAAAAGTAAAAGGGTTTTTATTTTGTGTAGTGATCAGAGGGATATCTCTTTGGAATGCAAGGATGGAGGAAGAGCTGGGGTTTTGATGTTAAGTGAAGGTTCTGAGTAGCCTTTATGGGGGAGTGAAGAAAGAATGAGTCAGTGTCAACTTAGTAGGTTGCTGAGTGAATGAAAATCATGAAGTTTTAGAAGCACGGAATTGTGTTAGTCTAAAAACCTCTTTCAGCAACTTTTTCTCAGAGTAAAAGCAAAACAAAGTTGGACATTTTCAGAGGCTGTTACTGAAAAGATAAAAAGTAAGCATGTTAAAAGTTGTTGACAAGGAGTTGGAAGTGATGACAATGAAGAGACGAGGGATTTTGAGCAGCAGATGCAAAAAAAAAATAGAGATTGGAGCCCCTGAGGTGGCACATGGGGTTAAGCACACATTGTACCAAGGACCCACTCAAGGATCCTGGTTGGAGCTCCCCCGTCTGTCTGTCTACCTGCAGGGGGTCACTTCACAAGCAGTGAAGTAGGTCTGCAGGTGTCCATCTTCCTCTCCCCCTCTCTCTCATCCCCTTTTCTCACAATTTCTCTTTGTCCTGTCCAATAAAATGAAAACAAACAACAGAATTTTAAGAAAAAGACCTTCAGGAGCAGTGAAATCATAGTGCCAGCACTGAGCCCCAGTGTTAACCCTGGAGGCAAAAAAAAAAAAAACAAATTGTGGGTGTAATAGGGCATATGTAGTTAAATTTTCACTTCCTAGTGCAAATTTTTGGTAATGAGGAAATGAGTGTGAGCATGGAAGGCGAAAATCATTTTTTTTCTGGCACGTCATGGGGATCTGGGTGATTTGGTGGATTGTCCTTCTAACCAGGTGTCTTTGGCGATGGCAGATAGACAGAAAGACTGTAGCACTTAACTTTCTAGGAATTTGGAAGTTAGTAGATTCTGACTTCAGGAAGAAAGATTAGAGGAGGAGTAGATGTCTGACCCACTGTACTATCATGTTCTCAGCCAGCTGTTTTATGTGTGGTATCTCCTTTCATATTACAAGTCTGGGGGGAGGAAAGAAGAAAGGTTTAATGTTATTATTATTTATTTATTTTTCATTTTTTCATTTTTATTTAAGAAAGGATTAATTAACAAAACCATAGGGTAGGAGGGGTACAACTCCACACAATTCCCACCACCCAATCTCCATTTCCCACCCCCTCCCCTGATAGCTTTCCCATTCTCCATCCCTCTGGGAGCATGGACCCAGGGTCATTGAGGGTTGCAGAAGGTAGAAGGTCTGGCTTCGGTAATTGCTTCCCCGCTGAACATGGGCGTTGACTGGTCGGTCCATACTCCCAGTCTGCCTCTCTCTTTCCCTAGTAGGGTGGGTCTCTGGGGAAGCTGAGCTCCAGGACACATTGGTGGGATCTTCATTCCAGGGAAGCCTGGCCGGCATCCTGACATCTGGAACCTGGTGATTGAAAAGAGAGTTAACATACGAAGCCAAACAAATTGTTGAGCAATCATGGACCCAAAGCTTGGAATAGTGGAGAGAAAGTGTTAGGGGGGTACTCACTGCAAACTCTAGTGTACTTCTGCTTTCAGGTATATATTTTGCAGTAGTTTACGGATACGTGTGAACATATGCTCTCTCTCACAGAAACGGGTGTATATCTAGGTTTTGGGACTTTGTTAGAAAGTGAACCACCTGAGATGGAATTAGAGTATTTTTTAAATATTTATTTAAAATATTTATTAAATATTTATTAAAATTATTTATTAAATATTTATTAAAATTATTTGTTAAATATTTAAAATTATTTATTTATTTTCCCTTTTGCTGCCTTGTGGTTATTGATATCATTGTTGTTGGATAGGACAGAGAGAAATGGAGAGAGGAGGGGAAGACAGAGAAGGGGAGAGAAAGATAGACACCTGCAGACGTGCTTCACCACCTGTGAAGCGACTCCCCTGCAGGTGGGGAGCCAGGGGTTTGAACTGGTATCCTCAGGAGGTCCTTGCGCTTTGCATCACGTGCGATTATCCCGCTGCACCACCACCCGACTCCCATTATTAGGCATTTTTAAAGTAAGGATGGCAGTAGAGAAATTCTGAAGCAATAATGGTTGATTTGGAAAGGCAGTCTTTTCTTCTGTCTACTTGCCCATTTTGGTGGTAAAATGGAAAAGCTGATGCCTGGAAACAGAAACTGTTGAGTTGAGGAGTGGAACAGATTTTGCCTGGAATAGAGGGAAGGCTTTGAGAGGTCATAGCAGGAGAGAGAGGTGGGCAATGGGGAGAGGAGTCACAAGGAAAATGTTGTATGTAGTGGCAGTGTAATAATGCTGACTGGCCCAGAGACGGGGACAGTTGAGATTGTGTGATCTAAGTTATCTTGTAAAAAGCAACCACTTGCTCTTGAAGGCACTGGTAAACAGGTGTGCGAGAGGCAAAGATAAATTAAAAAACCTGGTTGAGGTTCCACTTAAATTAAAATTAGCAGTGGTTCAGATACTCTACCTTTGACAAGCAATATAAACACAGAAACTGAATTAAACCAGTCTAAAGTGCTTGGATTATATATTTCCTGTGCCTCTTCTAGAGTAGCCAGTTCTTGCTCACACTCTTCCTTCTCTGTGGGGTGCTATGTCTCATTGGGCCCTCATTTCTTAGCACAGTTTCTCCTGTTTGCTTGCTGGAACTCCAGTGTTGCTGTCCTTTCCATTGGCGGAGGGCTTCCTCTCTGACTTCCCCAGTGCCAAACCGGTCCCTTCTCTCTTCTTTGTTTCCCCATTGCATTCAGTCTGTACTGCATTTCTGCCTTTTTATGCTTTACATCTTTATTGGTCTCTCTGCCCTGCCTGACTTTGAGAAACTTCTTCCAGTAGCTCTCACTAAGGACTGTATGCTAAATACTTGACTAAGAGGAGGCTGCTGGGACTAAGGAGGATTCCTGCTCTCTAGGAGCAAACCTCAGGGTAACTTGTTAAGCTTGTTAAACTACTATATTACATATAAACCTCTGCAGTAGTGTGTGTTTAATTCTCTACGGGACATGGAGAGGTACGATCATCCAAGGACATAGGACCTCAGAACCTCAGGGTTAGGAGGAGCAGGAAAATGTGCTAGTGTGGGACCAGGTGGGATAGGCAGACTATTGCAGAAAGAGGAAGTTATTTGAGCAAATTGGTCAGTGAAAGGATGAATCTTAGTCATCTGGGCACACACACCTTGTGCAGAGTAGGAACTAAGTAAATCTGGAATTGAAATAGAACTTTGTTCACATTCTTACATTTGAGTGAATGACTAAATTAAGATAAGTTAGGGACCAGCCATTTTTACCAACTGGCTAGTCCTGCTTATTATTTGGATGCTACATATCAGAGTGAATAGGCCTGATTTTGGGTTTGAAAGTTCATTAATAGGAGCCAGGGTAGGGACATAGGGGCTCAACATGGCTGAGCTTCCTATTTTGTGTAGGCTTACCTTTTGGTAGACACAACAAAGGGAAAACTTGCTGCATACTGTCTTACTAATGACAGTTCTAGTGGCTTTGCCAAGAGAGGACAGAATCAAGAGGAATCAGTGGGAAAAGTACTTCAAGAAATTTGTGCTGTTTAAAACATGTGCTTTACTAAAAAAAAAAAAAAAAAAAAAACCACTATCCCCTTGGGCATTTGAAATATGACCATATGTCACAAAATGAACTCATTAACCCATTTGTAGTGTTTTTAATTTAAGAAAAAAAAGCACACTTAGTGAATAATTTATGGCTTCCTTGTAATAGCAGAGCTCTGCTTATAAATTTGGTAAATTATCAGTGGCGAATCTTTTTTTTTTTTTTATGCTGTAGTCATATTGATTTGATTTGACATATAGTTTCAAAAGTCTGTACCAGTCTTAATGTGGTTTAAAGTGTTGAATTTAGATTTCTAGGCCAATAGTGTGGTAGGGATTGCCCAACTATCTCATTATTGCAAATATTCTCCTATGAGGTTTATTTATGTAAATAACACAAAACTCAGGCTATAGTCTCATTTAAAGAAGAACAGAGGTGTATATGAGTAGTGTCTGTGCCAGTGGCTGTAAAGTTTTATTTCAAGTAAGTAATTAAGATTAAAAATGCTGTGGTCTGTGTTTTATTCATCATTCTGTACCTATACTTTGAAGTAGCATTGGTGAAGGTAGACAAGAGGTTGCTACAGGCTATAGGAAGTTGCTGAATTCAACTCATTTTGTGAAATTTTATGAAGCAGTTTAACTGCTGGGATGAGGCTTCTTTCTTCCAAAGATGACTCCTACTTTCCAGAATTATTCTTTTTTTTTTTTTGCTCTTTGCTTCTATTTTATTGATTTAAATATTATTTATTTTTAATTTATTTTGATTTTTTAGCATTTATTTATTTATTTTCAAATGTAGTTGAAAGGTAACTTTCTTTTTTTTACATATTTATTTTATTTATTTATTCCCTTTTGTTACCCTTGTTGTTTTATTGTTGTAGTTATTATTGTTGTTGTCATTGTTGGATAGGACAGAGAGAAATGGAGAGAGGAGGGGAAGACAGAGAGGAGGAGAGAAAGCTAGACACCTGCAGACCTGCTTCACCGCTTGTGAAGCGACTCCCCTGCAGGTGGGGAGCCGGGGTTCGAACCGGAATCCTTATGCCGGTCCTTGTGCTTTGCGCCACCTGTGCTTAACCCGCTGTGCTACAGCCCGACTCCCGAAAGGTAACTTTCTGACTAGGTAGCTATTGTTCCCAGTATCAATGTCTCAAGACAGAAGAAAGGTCATATTAAAAGATCAGTGCCTCCTTTCTCTGCCCCCAGTTTCAACTGCCCACAATTAGTTCCCCCCTTTTTTTGGTACTAAAAGGATAGATATTTTTATTGAATTAAAATTTTTTAACCCAAGTTGTTTTATGTGTATGTTACTGTCTTTTTTCTTGGTTTGTCTTTTATAAATCCCATAAGGGAGTGACATCATTCTGTCTTTGTTTTTTTCCTTCTCATTTGTTTCACTTAGTATGATCTCTTCCAGTTTCATCCATATTGTAGTAAAAGGCTAGATTTCATATTTTCTTTTTTTAAAATTTTTAAAATATGTTTTATTCTCTTTATTTACTTATTGGATATAGACAGCCAGAAACTGAGAGGGGAGGGGGATGATAGAGAGAGGGAGAGAGACAGAGAGACACCTGCAACACTGCTTTATCACTTGTAAAGCTTTCCCTCAGCAGGTGGGAACTGGGGGCTCAAACCCAGGTCCTTGTGCACTGTAACACGTGTGCTCAACCAGGTGCACCACCACCCAACCTGGTTTCATCTTTTCTTTTCTTTCTTTCTTTTTTTTTTTTGTTATTTATAAAAAGGAAACATTGACAAAACCACAGGATGAGAGGGGTATAACTCCATATAATTCCTACCGTAAGAAGTCCATATTCCATCCCTTCCTCTGATAGCTTTCCTATTCTTTAACCCTCTGAGAGTATGGACCCAAGGTCATTGTGGGATGCAGAAGGTAGAAGGTCTGGCTTCTGTAATTGCTTCCCTGCTGAACATGGGCATTGACTGGTTGATCCATACTCCCAGCCTGCCTCTGTCTTTCCCTAGTAGGATGGGGCTCTGGGGAAGCAGAGCTCCAGGACATTGGTGGGGTTGTCTGTCCAGGGAAGTCTGGTCAGCATCATGGTAGCATCTGGAACCTAGTGGCTGAAAAGAGAGTTAACATACAAAGCCAAATAAATTGTTGAACAATCATGAACCTAAAGGCTGGAATAGTGCAGATGAAGAGTTGGGGGGGGGGATCCTTTATTTTGTAGATAGCTAGTAGGCATATTTTAGTTATATTCCAAAGGGCCTGTGTCTATATGGGCCCCAGACCAAATCAAATTGATGGGGTTTACAGTCAACAATATTTATAACCCTTTCCCATATTAGGGAGCTACTCTCTTCCCTGATCCAGCTTTATGTTACTTTTCCAGCCATGACATCATCTCCCCAGACAATAACTTTGATCCACCTGCATATCAGATTTCAGGCTCAGGGGACAAAACCCCCCCCCCCCCCCAAAACTAGTATAGCCACAGGCCCTTTGGAATATAACTAAAATATGCCTACTAGCTGTCTTCATCTTTTCTTAAAGCTGAGTAGTATTTCATCTTGTAGATATACTACAACCCCCCCCCCCCCATTTTTTATCAGAGCACTGCTCAGCTCTGGCTTTTTGTGGTTCAGGGGGATTGAGCCTGGGACCTGGGAACCCAAGGCACCCCCACCCTATACTACAAATTCTTTATCCACTCATCAGTCTTTGGACATAAGTTGTTTTCAAACTTGGCTATTGTAAACAGCACTGCATTAAACATAGGTGTGTATATATCTCTTTCTTCCTTTAATACCAGAAGAGTAATAACTGGGTCCAATAGAGATTTTTATTAAACATTATATGATTTTACTTTTTTATTTATAAAATGAAAATATTGACAAGACTATAGGATAAGAGAGGAACATTTCTACACAGTGCCTACCCTCAGAGTTCCGTATCCAATCCCTTCCCTTGATAACTTCTTAATTCTTTTTTTTTTCTTTTTGCCTCCAGGATTATTGCTGGGGCTTAGTGCCATTTTTTTCCCCTTTTGTTGCCCTTGTGGTTATTATTGTTGTTGTTATTGTTGTTGGATATGACAGAGAGAAATCGAGAGAAGAGGTGAAGACAGAGGGGGAGAGAAAGATAGACACCTGAAGACCTGCCTCACCACTTGTGAAATGACTCCCCTACAGGTGGGGGAGCTGGGGGCTCGAACTGGGATCCTTACGCAGATCCTTGTGCTTTGTGCCATGTGCACTTAACCTGCTGTGCTACTGCCCGGCCCTCGGCTTCCCTCTTCTTTATCCCTCTGAGGATATGGACGCAGGATCATTGTGGGGTGCAGAAGGTGGAAAGTCTGGCTTCTGTAATTGCTTCTCCACTGAACATGGGCTTTGGCAGATCTATCCATACTCCCAGCCTGTCTCTCTCTTTCCATAGTGGGGCAGAGATCTGAGGAGGTGGGGCTCCAAGAGACATGGTACGGGCATCTGCCCAAGGAAGTCAGGTTGGTATCATGGTAGCATCTGGAACCTGTGTCTGAAAAGAGTTAAGATATAAGGCAGAACAAATTATTGACTAATCATGAACCTAAAGGCAAGAATATTGCAGATGAAGATTTGGGGTCTCCATTCTGGAAAAAGCTAGTAGGTCTGTTTTAGGTATATTCCAGGGACCCATGACTTTACTGGTTTTGTTTTTAAATTTTTTTTCTTTTCCTTTTTTATTTGTTGGATAGAGACAGTCAGAAGTTGAGAGGGAAGGGGGTGATAGAGAGGGAGAGAGACAGAGAGACACTTGCAGCACTGCTTCACCACTTGTGAAGCTTTCCCCCTGCAGGTAGGGACCAGGGCCTTGAACTTGGGTCCTTGTGCACTGTAACATGTGCGCTCAACCAGGTGCGCCACCATCTGGCCCCGACTTTACTAGTGTTTACCTGAGCCTGACAGCTAATATGCAAGTGGACCCAAGTTACTATCTGGGGAGATGGTGTCATAGTGGGAAAATGGACTAAAAAGCTGAATCAGGGAAGAGAGTAGCTCCCAAATATGAGGAAAGTATATAAATACTGTTAACTGTAAACCCCACTGGTTTGATCTGGGGCCCATATTTAGCACAAGAGCCTCTGTATGTTACACCTGATAAACTTCATATACATCACAACACAATCCATTTACAATCAGCTAAACCCAGCAGCAGTTCATTCTTGCTCTGGTAATAAATAAAAGAAAAATAAACAAATTTATTTAATAAATAAATAAAAGAAAAAATAATGTGAATTCAATGTAATATGGTGCCAAATGCTACTTTACTTAATTTATACACTTAAAGACTACCAGCATTTTACTTTTCTTGGTTTTTTTCTTTTCTTTCTAACTTTTTTCTTTTTCTTTTTTAGACTTATTACTTACTAAGAGAGAGAAGAAATACTAGAGCTTCACTCTGGCAATTACGCTGATGAATGAACTTGGGTGGGACCTCATGCCTTCAAGTCTAGAGCTTTGCCTGCTATTCCACATCCCAGGCTGCAATATATATATATATATATTTAATTGTTCAGGAAAAACAAATGTAGACAGATTTTTTTGTACCCAGTTTAAACTTGGTGTTTTTTTTTCTTTTGTAGTATGAGAGTCAAATGTTTGTTTTCTAGTATAAGTAGTAATAGTATATATTTGGTTCTTCTAGTCCTTGACTTAATAAAAAGTTTTTTTAAAAAATATTTATTTATTCCCTTTTGTTGCCCTTGTTGTTTTATTGTTGTAGTTATTATTGTTGTCATTGTTGTTGGATATTGGATAGGACAAAGAGAAATAGAGAAAGGAGGGGAAGACAGAGAGGGGGACAGAAAGATAGACACCTGCAGACCTGCTTCACTGCCTGTGAAGGGACTCCCCTGCAGGTGGGGAGCCAGGTGGGGAGCCAGGGGCTCGAACGTGGATCCTTACGCCAGTCCACGCCGGTCCTTGTGTTTTGTGCCACGTTTGCTTAACCCACTGTGCTACTGCCTAACTCCCCCAATGTTTTTTCTTAACAGCATCTCTTAGGGATTAATTCATATCTGCATATACAGAGTTCTGTGACATTTGACTTCCTTTCTACCTTTTTTGAGAGTTCTGCTTCTATACTTGCAGAAACTGTCTTGTCTTTCAGCAAATCCTGCAAGTTTTGATGGGTGTGGTGTTGGGAAGGTTATTTTTTTCTTTTTCTTTTACACATTAGCACCATCTTTTTTCTTCTCTCCCCCCCCCCCATATTCCTTGGAATATGTGAAGTATTGTGGGTCACTTGGGTTGGGGGAGAACATTGAACTTGGGAGGTGGAAGTTGGGATTTGTTTCTTCTTGGTAGGGGAGTACACTGCCCCTGGGCTGGTTCTTCCTCCCTTGTTTCCTTTTGGATCGAGACAATTACCCTCTGAAACTAGACTGAGGACATTAAACATTCCAGAGGCCTCTTGGGGCCTCAGGGTGAAATGATTCTTCCTTTAACTAGTTGGATGACAGCAACATTCTCTGGAATCTGTGGCATTCCCCTCTGCTAGAAATCATGCCCTTTAAGCACTATCAGTTTACAATACTGTGACTCCAAGTCCTTCTACAGTAGCTAAGAACCCTTGGTGTTACATTGTGAAGAGAGTCTTTTGAAAGGTAAACCCACAAATGAAGACTATATTTATTCTCCCACTTTTCAGTGGACTTAGCTATAAGAGTTGTACCTGTGATTTTACATCCTTATTTCTACTAATGAAATGTATGTACTTGAGTATATATTAGCTCAAGAAAATTGACTTGGATGTCTGGAATCTTCTTTCTTCTTTCAACTCTCCTTTTGAGTAAAACCAGAGAGCTGTAGAAATTTTTGTGCTTTATCCTGGTAATAAAAACATGGAAAATAAGTTTTTATTTCTTGTCTACTAGGGTTATGCAGGTAGTTTTTTTTCCTTTCTACATTCTTTTTATTTATATCTGTTTATTTTGATAGGTCAAAGATAAACTGAGAGTGTAGGTGGGGGAGGGAGATAGGGAAAGAGAGAGACACCTGCAGCACAGCTTCACCATTCATGAAGCCTCCCTCCTGCGTGAGCCCAGGCCCTTGCACATGGTGACTTGTGAGTTCATTTGGGTGTACCACTGCCTGGCCCTCTTTTTCCATCCTAAAAGGTAATCACCCGTTCATCTCCCAATAATAAATTTGCATATTATTTAACAAAAATGAAGCAAATCTACATTTATAGAGAAGAGAGGGGGCAGATTTTAATACCAGTTGTAGAAAAGGATGGCATAGAGCTTGGGGTTGGAATTTACAGAAAAAGATATAGTAGTGTGGGAAATAGTGCAAATGCACTATTTCTATGCCTTAAAACAAGGACTGAGAACTTTGAGTCATGAGCAAAGCAAAAGTTTCATATATATATATACACAAGGGTATAAACCAGCAAGCACACCAAAGGCAATCTTCAGAGTTGTTTTTATACATTACTGGACATGGGAACAACCTGTGCTCGTCCCCTTTGGCGAGAGGGAATTGGCTCACAATCTAATCACGTTCAGGAAAGGGGATGGGGCAGATGTTAGGAGGGACTATAGTGGGAAAGGAAGTGCAAGGAAGGGGATTCTGACCAGGACAATGTGACTATACTGGGAAAGACAGATTGAGGAAGGGGCTTTTGGCCAGGAAGCCTAAGTTTACAATGTGGTTATAATAGGAATGGGAGATTTTGGAAGGGGCTGGGAAATCTAAGGTAATTTTGAAGAAAAACAAGGCATGGTTGTAGTCACGTAGACATGTAAAAGTCAGGGGTCTGTAGTCAGACTGGGTTGATAGACATCAGTGAAAAGGCTACAACCAACTGGGCTATTTCTCACAGTAGAAAAGACACTTAGATTTATAATCTCAGCTGAGTTATCTTTCAGTTCTATAGCTTGGTTTACTGTTGCAAAACTTAAGTTGATATATGTGATCTTCCTTCCTCCCTTTCTTTCTTTCTTTCTTTCTTTCTTTCTTTCTTTCTTCCTTCCTTCCTTCCTTCCTTCCTTTCTCTCTCTCTCTTTCTTTCTTTCTTTCTTTCTTTCCTTCTTCCTCCCTTCCTTTCTCTCCTTCTTCCTTCCTTCCTTTCTTTCTCTCTTTTTCTTTTTCTGCTGGTGGAGCATCATCAGGACTTCACACTTGTGACATTCCACTGTTTGAAGTGGACTCTTTTTCAATCTTAGATACAAATAGAGAGCGAGGAAGAGATAGAAGAGACATCATAGCACCACTCCACCATCATTCATGGAGGCTTCTCTTGTGGTGGTGCTCCTGTGTGCTGTCAGATGTTAGAGGTTTGAACCCAGATGCTTGTACATAAATTCTGTGCACTCTGCTGGGTAAGCTGTCTTCTAGTCTACTGCATGTATTCTTTTATCATTCTACTGAGGGATTTAGACTATCATTATATGTATGTATTTATCCAGTTACAGATTTTATCTTAAAGATGTGCAAAAGGAGCAATAATCTGTAATTATTTTGTCAAGATATAGGGCCAGATTCTTTCATCATAATGACAGGTAAGAAATCATGACTATATCTTTTTTTTTCTTTTCTGATTTTTTTTTAATTGGGGAATTAATGTTTTACATTCAACAGTAAGTACAATAGTTTGTACATGCATAACATTCCCCAGTTTCCCATATATCTTTTTTTAAAAATAATTTTTATTAGTGATTTAATAATGATTAACAAGATTGTGGTATAAGAAGGGTACAGTTCCATACAATTCCCATCACCAGAGTTCTACATCCCATCCCCTTCATTGGAACTTCCCCTATTCTTTTTTTTTTTAATTTATAAAAAGGAAACATCGACAAAACCATAGGATAAGAGGGGTACAACTCCACACAATTCCCACCATAAGAAGTCCATATTCCATCTCCTCCTCTGATAGCTTTCCTATTTAACCCTCTGAGAGTATGGATCCAAGGTCATTGTGGGATGCAGAAGGTGTAAGGTCTGGCTTCTGTAATTGCTTCCCTGCTGAACATGGGCATTGACAAGTTGATCCATACTCCCATCCTGTCTCTCTCTTTCCCTAGTAGGGTGGGGCTCTGGGGAAGCAGAGCTCCAGGACACATTGGTGGGATTGTCTGTCCAGGGAAGTCTGGTTGGCATCATGCTGGCATCTGGAATCTGGTGGCTGAAAAGAGAGTTAACATACAAAGCCAAACATATTGTTGAACAATCATGAACCTAAAAGCTGGAATAGTGCAGATGAAGAGTTGGGGGGAGGGGTCCCTCCATTTTGTAGATAGCTAGTAGGCATATTTTAGTTATATTCCAAAGGGCCAGTGGCTATACTAGTTTTTTTTTTATATATATATTTCCCATGAGCCTGAAATCTGATATGCAAGTGGATCCAAGTTATTGTCTGGGGAGATGATTTCATGGCTGGAAAAAGGCCCAGAAAGCTGGATCAAGGGAACTTCCCCTATTCTTTATCCCTCTGGGAGTGTGGATTAAAGATCTTTATGGGGAGCAGGATGTAGGAAGTCTGGCTTCTGTAATTGCTTCTCCACTGGACATGGATGTTGACAGGTCAATCCATACCCCCAGACTGTTTCTGTCTTTCCCTAGTATTATAAGGTTCTGGGGAGCTGGAATTCCAGCATGCATTGGTGAGGTCGTCTGCTCAGGGAAGTCAGGCTGGCGTGATGGTAGCATCTGCAACTTGGTGGCTGAAAAGCAGTAAGATAAAGCAGAACAAATTGTTTAATAATCAGGAACCAAAAGGTAAGAGTACAGCAGATGAAATTTGGGGTCTTCATGTTGGAAGGAGCTAGGAATATACCTAAAATAGAAATCTATTTTAGGTATATTCCAAGGGGCTTATGTCCTTACTAATTTTTGCCTGAGCCCAACAGCTAATATGCAGGTGGGCTAGAAGTATTGTCTGGGAAGATGATGTCAGAATTGAGAATAGGACTAGAAAGCTGGCTTAGGGCAGAGAGAAGCTTCCAAATATGGGAAAAGTATATACATTAACTGTAAACCTCATCAATCTCACCTAGAGCCCATGTCTATTCATACTTAGCACAGTAGCCTGTGTAACTTCTGCATCCCTGTTCATGACTGTATCTTAATTAGTTGAAATTTGAAGGAAAACTATGGATTGTAAGAATGTTTAGAAATTGATCACTTAGAAGTTTTTATCAGAGCTGGGAAATCATCTTGCTGCAAAGTTTCTAGAACTATAGCAGTGAGAAATGAGTAAGGAAATGAGTCGTAAGAACAGGTATCAATAGATTGAAGATTACTAAACAATAGGAATCTAACTAAAGATGGCCAAAGCCACAGACCATCAGGAGGACTTTAAAATGCAGATTAAGCCACCATAGATGGGTGGTACCTCATCAGTGCATCTCACTAGGTGTTGAACTTGAAGGCGTGATCTATCACCTCTTTGATATTCTTGTGCAGTCAACTTTCCTGAGCCCACATGAGAATACTGTGGATCTCATTATACTTTAAGAAGTCATTCTTATATCTACTAAAGAGTACCTGTGCTTCATAATAGCTGGATCACATTCTTTTGTTAATTAAAGAAAAACAAAACTTCTGTTGACTTGAAAAATAAGTGCTGCCTTGTGAAGGAAAAAAAGAACACTATTCTCCCCCCCTCACCCCCAATCAAAGACTGAGGACTTCAGGAAGGAAGCAGACACCATTTCAGAGTTCTGATTAGTGCTTTCTTCTCTTTACCTTTGCAGTGGATCCCAATTTACAAACTATTAGAGGAGGCTGAGTATTCTCAATTGAGGAAACATTTCATTAAAGTATTCATCTGCCCTTGATAAGCATTTGATCATTGGGTTGAATAAGAAAATGAGTATGCTTTGAACTAAGATCATTATCTTTGAGACAAGAACTTTTTAAGTATGAGTAAATGAACATTAGAGGCAAAAAAGTTATAGTAAAATATTTAGGTGGACTTTTGGCTCTAGCTTTTTGTTTTTTTGATCATGGCACAGGCTTCTCTGTTGGTATGCTTCTAGTTCTGCTTTTGGGATCCCTTCTGTTACATTGCTTGATGTTGTGGTCTATTTACATGGTCATTCTGTTACATTGGTTTGGTCTCACTCCCCCTGCCTCCCGGAGATTTTGGTTTAGTCCTTGCTAGTTCGAGCTTCTTCCTTTTCCTGGCCCCCTATCCTATGTATTTCTTTGGTTCCTGAGAGGCAGGACAGAACTGGGTTGTGATTAGATTAGATTAGTTTTTTGAATCGTTGGCTCGCGAATAAAGAAATACTGGTTCTCCGCTCAGCCATGTGTCCCTATTCCTCTGTCTCCCGCACACGAAGCTAGCCCAGCATACTGGCGCCCTGAACTTTGACTGACACTTCTCCATTCCAGGCTCCTCCCCCTCCCCCTTTTTTTCCAGCTAGGGTAAGATACCACAGTACAAAAGCTTCCCACCAGTGTGAAGGATATCAGATGTAAACCTCCATCACATAGGCTATGACAAAGAAGGTACCCTTCTATTCGAACTATCTGATTGGCCTCATTCCTCAGTTATTTATTTATTTATTTATTTATTTATTTATTTATTTTTCCTCCAGGGTTACTGCTGGGCTCGGTGCTTGCACCATGAACCCACCGCTCCTGGAGGGCATATTTCCCCCTTTTGTTGCCCTTGTAGCCTCGTTGTGGTTATTATTATTGCCATTGTTGACGCTATTCGTTGTTGGATAGGACAGAGAGAAATGGAGAGAGGAGGGGAAGACAGAGAGGGGGAGAGAAAGATAGACACCTGCAGACTTGCTTCACCGCCTGTGAAGCGATTTCCCTGCAGGTGACGAGCCGGGGGCTCTAACCGGGATCCTTAAACCGGTCCTTGCACTTTGCGCCACATGCGCTTAACCCACTGCGCCACCGCCCGACCCCCATTCCTCAGTTTTTGCAACTACTGTGATTCGTCTTTTTATGTTGTTGCACCAGGGGTCTGAAATATAGATCGACAGTGGACTGAAGGACTCTTCATATCCAGAAAGGGAAGAATTCATTTTCATTTCCATGGTGAACTTAAAACATCTACAAATTTGTCTCTATGCTCCCAATTGCAAACTTTCTTTTATGCTTTTAATTTTAGAATTACAGGAAATTTGTAATGATAGTGTACAGAGTGTTTACATACACATAATTTTGTTTCCCCCAACGTTAGCACCTTGCTTATTAGCATTTGATCAGCAAATAAATTCTAGAGTTTTCAGATGTCACCAATTTTATCATTAGTCTTTTTCTTTCTTTCTCTCTCTTTCTTCCTTTCTTTCTTCCTTTCTTTCTTTCTTTCTTTCTTTCTTTCTTTCTTTCTTTCTTTCTTTCTTTCTTTCTTTCTTCATTTCAGGGTCCCTTAAATTGCAATTCACACATTGCTCCCAGGCTGACTTCTTCATTCATTCACTCCACCCCCTCCCACACACATATAGGGGGAGAGAGAGAGAGAATGAACCAGAGCAATAATTTACCATTCCTGGAGTTTCCCCTGGTACATTTCCCCAGGTTCTGAGGTTTGTACTGTCTCATGCATGGTAAAGAACATTTTCTATTAGGGTATCATCTTTTTTTTTTTTTTTATTTAAGAAAGGATTAATTAACAAAACCATAAGGTAGGAGGGGTACAACTCCACACAATTCCCACCACCCAATCTCCATAACCCACCCCCCCCCCCTGATAGCTTTCCATTCTCTATCCCTCTGGGAGCATGGACCCAGGGTCATTGAGGGTCGCAGAAGGTAGAAGGTCTGGCTTCTGTAATTGCTTCCCCGCTGAACATGGGCGTTGACTGGTCGGTCCATACTCCCAGTCTGCCTCTCTCTTTCCCTAGTAGGGTGGGTCTCTGGGGAAGCTGAGCTCCAGGACACATTGGTGGGGTCTTCAATCCAGGGAAGCCTCGCCAGCATCCTGGTGGCATCTGGAACCTGGTGATTGAAAACAGAGTTAACATACGAAGCCAAACAAATTGTTGAGCAATCATGGACCCAAAGCTTGGAATAGTGGAGAGGAAGTGTTAGGGAGGTACTCACTGCAAACTCTAGTGTACTTCTGCTTTCAGGTATATATTTTGCAGTAGTTTACGGATACGTGTGAACATATGCTCTCTCACAGAAACTGGTGTATCTCTAGGTTATGGGACTTTGTTAGAAAGTGAACCACCTGAGATGAAATTAGAGTGTACTATAAAAGGAAAGGTCTCACCCGAGTAATGAAGCTGAAGGGTTGTCATTCCACACGTGAAGTCTCTGGACACAGTCTGAAGTGAAGCATGTTGAGGTGGCAGTCGTTGCGTTGGTTAGGTTGTGATCGGTGGATGCAATATTATTTGGTATGGATTGGGAGACGCATACGGGAAACTGGGCCCTATCCAAGGGTTCCAGGACTGGGGGAAGTAGGGGCTCTATAGTGGAGATGTGAGGTTCCTGCTGTCTTAGGGTTCAAAAAGACAATCGATAGTTAATGTTATCATCACATTATTTGGTAATTGGGTTAACTGTGAAAAGTCCTTTTGTTATGGTTTGCTGTACAGTATCCAGTATCTTGTATATAGCTGTGCTATTGGGTGCTTCTAATCTACTTGGTCTAGGCTTTTGAGAGAGTCCGCATATCGAATACACAGCCTATATATTAAAAAGATTCAGTTTGTGTTTTGAGAAACTTTGAGACATACAATTGATTTTCCCCCTCTCATATTAATTAACTACTGATTTATATGTCTACATTTTGCTAGGAGTGTACATAAACACCATTCCCACCACCAAAAGACTGTGACCCATCCCTCCCACCCACTCCCACCCCCCACTGGCCCAGGAAGCTGCATGTCTACCCCTCACCAGAGGGTTTTTACTTTGGTGCCCTACTTACAATTTGATCAGGTCCTGCTTTTAGTTTCCCTTTCAGATCTTCTTAATCAACTTCTGTTGATGAGTGGGATCATCCCATACTCATCTTTATCTCTCTGACTTAGCTCACTTAACATAATTCCTTCTAGCTCTGTCCAAGATGGGTCAGAGAAGGTGGGTTCATTGTTCTTGATAGCTGCATAGTATTCCATTGTGTATATGTACCACAGCTTTCTCAGCCACTCATTTGTTGTTGGGCACCTGGGTTGCTTCCAGGTTTTAGCTATTATGAATTGTGCTGCTATGAACATAGGAGTACACACCTCTTTTTGTTTGGGTGTTATGGAGTCCTTGGGATATAACCCCAGGAGAGGAATTACTGGATCATATGGCAGGTCCATGTCTAGCCTTCTGAGAGTTTTCCAGACTGCTCTCCACAGAGGCTGGACCAATTTACATTCCCACCAGCAATGTAAAAGGGTTCTTCTGTCCCCACATCCTCTCCAGCATTTGTTTCTGCTGTCCTTTTTGATGTATGCCATTCTTACAGGAGTGAGGTGGTATCTTAATGTTGTCTTAATTTGCATTTCTCTGACAATCAGTGACCTAGAGCAGTTTTTCATATGTTTGTTAGCCTTTTGGATCTCCTCTGTAGTGAATGTTTTGTTCATATCCTCTGCCCATTTTTGGATGGGGTCATTTGCTTTTTTTGGTGCTAAGTTTGCTGTGCTCTTTATATATTTTGGTGATTAGTTTCTTGTCTGATGTATGGCATGTGAAGATCTTCTCCCATTCTGTGAGGGGTCTCTTTGTTTAATAGTTTCTTTGGATGTGCAGAAGCTTTTCAATTTGATGTAGTCCCATTGGTTTGTTTCTGCTTTAGTCTTCCTTGCAATTGGGTTTGATTCATCAAAGATGTCCTTGAGGTGTAGGTGGGAAACTGTTTTACCAGTGTTTTCCTCTAAGTATTTGATTGTTTCTGGTCTGACATCTAGGTCTTTGATCCATTTGGAGTTGATTTTTGTTTCTGGTGAGATAAAGTGGTTCAATTTCATTCTTCTGCGTGTTACAACCCAGTTTTCCCAGCACCATATATTAAAGAGAGCCTCCTTTTTCCATTTAATCCTTTGGTCCCCCTTATCAAAGATTAGATGTCCATAGGTGTTGGGATTTATTTCTGGGCTTTCAATTCTGTTCCACTGGTCTGTGTGTCTATTTTTGTTCCAGTACCATGCTGTTTTGATGATGATGGCTTTATAATATAGTTTAAGGTCTGGGAGTGTGATGCCTCCATTTCTGTTTCTTTTCCTCAAGATGGTTTTGGTCGATCCAATGCATCCCGATCCAATGCATCGCCGCTAGGACCCCTTATTGGCTGGCCTGCTAAAGGCAGAAAATCCTACCATTTCCAGGAGATGTGGTCTGAGCTCAGCCACTAGCAGCTTCTCAGTCTGCCATCTTCCAGGAAACCCCCCCCCCCCGAAGCTTTTTTAAAGGATTTCTCAAAAATGAAAACTAGCTCCAAGTCCTTTTGATCCAATGAGAGCTGTACTCAAGGATGTCCTCGGATCTGCCCTCAGGGTTGCGGTGGTCCCCGGAGACTCCCAAGAGAAAGCCCCCGAGCTATAGTGCTTCCTCCCGGTCCTCTGCTGGCCGCCCAGCAGCGCTCTCCAACTGGCGGAGGAGCCGCCTTCCCCAGGCCGAGCACAGTGCCTGGCACACCCGCCTTGCCCGCTGCCGCCTGGGAAGTCTGGAGCAGCCCGCCCGCTAGTCTGCGCCACCTCTACACTAATTCTTAAGCCAAATTAAGTTATAGTCACCTCCTTGGTGTCACCGCTAGGACCCCTTATTGACTGGCCTACTAAAGGCAGAAAATCGTACTGTTTCCAGAAGATGTGATCAGAGCTCAAGCCACTAGCAGCTTCTCAGTCCGCCATCTTCCGGAAACCCCCCATGGTATCATCTTATCCCCTGTATTATTACTGTTTGTTTGCTTTTTGTATATTCAAGAAGTCATTCAATCAAATTTTATAGAACATTTCATTCTCCTCTCACAAAGCCTCTATGTCATTAGTACTTCCCTCTTCCTTCCAAACCCCACCCTCCTCCTGACCAGCCGCTAATCTACCTTTTCCCTTTATAGTTTTCATATAAATGGAATCATGCAATATGTGTATTTGTGGTGGGCTTCATTCATTTTCAGAAGTCTTTATTAATTTTTTAAAAAGTAAGATTTATTAGGGGGCCAGGCAGTAGCATAGTGGGATATAATGGCTCACATAGCACACAAGGATCCCAGTTCTAGCCTCCTGGGTCTCCACCTGCAGGGGGGTTGCTTCACAAGCAGTGAAGCAGGTTTGCAGGTGTCTATCTTTCTTTCCCCTTCCTTTCTTCCACACCTCTTTCGATTTCTCTCTGTACTATCCAACGACAATAATAGTAACAATGATGATGATAAAACGACAATAATAGTAACAATGATGATGATAAAACAACAAAGGCAACAAAAAGGGGAAAAATAGCCTCTAGGAGCAGTGGATTTATAGTGCAGGCACTGAGGCCCAGGGATAACCCTGGAGGCAAAACAAAGAAAGAAACAAATAAAAAAACAGCAACCAAGATTTATTTAGTAGTGACAGAGAGAGAGAGAGAGAGAGAGAGAGAGGGAATCAGAACATCATTCTGCCGCATGTGATGCTAAAACTCAGGATTCATGGTTGAGAGTCCAACACCTTACCTACCTACTATGCTACTCCTGGACCATACAGTTTCTTTTTCCTTGATTGGTTATACATATTCTTTTGTACTAAATCTGTGGGAATATCTTGAAACTTGAATTTAAACACAATCTTTTTTTGAGAAATTTAATTTCCCTGCTGCTAGGAGCATTCCCAATCTCGATGGACTCAAATTGCATTTTCTGCTTTTATTTTTCTTTCCCATGCTAGATATGTGAATCTAAACCTCAAACTCGCATTCTAAGGGAGTCTATGTACATTTTCCTCTCTACCCAGAGTCAAGGCCCATCCATATGAACAGACATCCCATTGTCTCCCTCTGTGGATAAGCCCTTTTTTCTGTAGTGAGGTGTTACCTTTCAGAAATGAAAGAGGCATACTTGCTTCAAGATGCTTCTTTGCATTCCAGAGTCTATAGTTCATGTCTCTCTATTTTCAGTCTGCTTTGTCTCTGGTGCCAAAGTCCAGGTTACCTAGCTGGGCATGTAGTCCAGGCAGATGCTAATTACAGGGTTGTGTTTGCATCTCACTTTCTGCTGTTTTACATTTCTCTCTTCTGAAGAATTTTCTTACATTTATACCAGTTAAATTGTGATTGAAAATGAGCAAATAAACTCATGTTTAGCTTAGTACAGATAAAGATGGTTAATTATAACTATATATATATATATATATATTTAATGATTGATTGAAACAGTTTATTGTGTTTGTGTTTGTGAAAGAGACAGAAATAGAGATAGTGATAGAGATAGAGCTTTCCAGCACTGCTCTGAAGAGGTGATTGACTCAAAGAAGAAAAAGCTTTCGGTGCAAGTCAAGGAACAAATAAAGACAGTCAAAACACAGGGTGAATCTTGGACAATGTGTTGCCTTTTGTCGCAAAGCCAAGGAGCTCGAGCGTGTGAGCGTGTGTGGTGGAGGTGGAGGGAATAGGTTAGGGCAGCAGAAAAGGGTTGAGTAGGTGTTGGGGACCTAGTTCAAGATGCCAGAGGAGGACTTAGGTTGATGGTGGAATAGTGTGCAGAAAGATGAGTAATTGTACCCATGTGACAACTGTCTTGTAAATACTTATTTCCTTAATAAAACAACAAAAACAATAGTAATGGGTTTAGATACGACAGCAGTTTTCAGATATTTGAAGAATATGATTCTGCTGTGTCTTCAGCAGAATTGAACTCTAGGGATGGAAGCTTTAGGGAGGTAGGTTTCAGTTTGTTTCAGACTTCCTTATTCATGAGCATTGTGACAATAAAAAGAATTGTCATTGGAGTTTAAGAATCTGCCTTTCTTGGTAGTATTCAAGGTGTAGTTGGGTGATTATGATTCCTATCCTCTGAGATTTTTCTTTTCTAAAATTATTTTTCATTTATTAGACAGCCAGAAATTGAGAGAGGGGGAGACAGGGAGAGAGACACCTGCAGCCCTGCTTCACCACTTGCAAAGCTTTCCCCCTGCAGGTGGGGGCTCAAACCCAGGTCCTTGCTCATTGTAACATGTGTGCTCAACCAAGTGTGCCTTCCATAACTACGATCTGTGTGTCCCAAGATCTGTTTCTCATTCAGTTCCCTTCTGCACTGAATCTAGTTTTAGTAACAGTTGACATCAGCTGGTGGTTTAAGGAGCACCCTTTTTCATTGAGCATGTAAAGACTGAAAAATGTTTAACTGTTAAGTAGTAGAGGAATATTTAATTATAGTATTTCAAGTGAAAATGAAAAGGACAATTACTGAATGATCTCACTTATAGGTAGAAATTAAGAAATAAGGACAGAGAGGAAAACCACAAAGCAAAATTTGGACTGAGCGTGGTGTATTGCACCAAATCAAGGGACTCAGGGAAAGGAGAGGGAGGGAGATGGTAGAGGGAACCCTGAGGTCCTGTTGTATAATGCATGAGGAGATGAGTAATTGTACTCACGTTTCTACAACTGTACTGTAAACCAATAACTGCCCAATAAAATTATGTAGAAGGATTTACTATATACATGAAATGTGTATACATATATATTTAGTAGGTAAAAAATTGTCAGGAAATGGTGCTTTAAAATCAGCTGGAAGCATATAAGTCGTGGTATGTTAAGCTATGGAATAATATATGTGTCAGATAAATGAGGTCAAGATGGTATGCTGAGTAAAAAGAGGAAATTGCAGAGCATTGAGAATATTATGATCCTATATCCTGCTTAAGTTTAAAAAGAAAATGTTTTCTCTCTGTCTCTGTTGTGACCTGATTCTTTTTCTCTCTTTTTAAAAAAAAAATTTATTTTTAAAAAGGAAACACTGACAAAAACCATAGGATAAGGGATACATCTCCACACAATTCCCACTATCAGAATTTTATATCCTGTCCTCTCTCCTGATAACTTCTCTATTCTTTGCCCCTCTAGGTATGTCTAATGTTCACAGTGACCTTGATCCTTTTAATGGTCATCCAGATTATTGGGGAGGGTAAAAGAAACTTTAAAATTTTTACAACTGTCTTCCCCACCACCCTCCCTTCAACGAATATAGTTTTAAACGGCTTTATGATCCAGAGGAGTGAAATAATTGCGTGAGATGTTGGGCGATATGATGGTTATTTTGGGACTTTCTCAGCCATAAATTTGCAGAAGGAGGTGTAAGAAGAGGAAGGTGATAAGAGTTGTAAACCTGGATTCCTGAGTATCTTGGCAAATGACATTACTTTTGACAGGAAATGGAAACTGGAAATAAGAGGTTGGTTAAGGAGGCAAAATAAGGACTTGTTCAGCTATGTTAAACTGAAAGCAAGATTTCAAAAAGGAAATGCCTTGAGGTAGTGTGAGAAAGTAGGAGATTTGAGAATCATTGGCATGGGGGCTGAAGAGATCAGGAAAGGGAACTCACTGAGGAAGGGGCTGAGTTGAAATCACAGCAGAGCTTGTCCTCAGAAGCTGCCCTCCTGTGAGTGGAGGAACCACACAGAGAGGTTAGGTAGTCAAATAGTCTTAGTAGCATGAAAATGAGGGACAGATGGAAGGTGTTATAAGGCCTAACAGAAAAAAAAAAAAATCCAGGGATGGTGGATAAGGCAGTGTTAGAAAAGCAAAGAGGGTAAGCTAAATTTTAGGAGAGAAAGTATGTGTATAGTGCTCACAAAAGACAGCCATTGACTTTGAAGAGGATAAACAAGAAACAAATGACAAATTACAGGAATGACTAACAGTGAGCTTTGTTTTTGTTTTCATTTTTATTTATTTATTTTCAATTTTTATTTATAAAATGGAAATATTGACAAGGCCATAGAATAAGATGGGTACAGTTCCATACAATTCCACCATCAGAACTCCATATCCAGTGTCCTCCCTTGATAGCTTTCCTATTCTTTATCCCTCTGGGAGTATGAACCCAGTGTCATTATGGGGTGCAGAAGGTGGAAGGTCTGGCTTCTGTAATTGCTTCCCCACTGAACATGGGCATTGAGAGGTCAATCCATACTCCCAGCCTGTCTCTCTCTTTCCCTAGTGGGGCAGGGATCTAGAGAGGTGGGGCTCCAGGACATACTGGTGGGGTCGTCTGCCCAGGGAAATTAGGTTGGCATCATGTTAGCATCTGGATCCAGGTGGCTGAAAAAAGAGTTAAGATATAAAGCAGCACAAATTGTTGATAAATCATGAACCTAAAAACAAGTATATTGCATATGAAGATTTGGGGTCTCCATTTTGGAAATAGCTAGTAGGTCTATTTTAGGTATATTCCAAGGGGCCCAGGACCCTACTAGTTTTTGCCTGAGCTTTATATCTAATATGCAGGTGGGCCCAGGTTTTTGTCTGGGGAGATGGTGTCATAGTTGGAAAAAGGACTAGTGTTTTTTTTTTTTTAAAAGACAGAGGGGAGTCTTTAATATTTGAAGACATCAGTGAAGAAATCACAAAACTTGTCAAGTTGACTATAAGGAGAAAAGGATTTAGTACTCGGCCTTATTGAAGACATTGGCATTGGGTCCCTACTTGTTATATATAGGATGGGCTCTACCTCCTTCCTTCTTCACCACAGTTTTATTTATTTATTTACATTTATTTATTTATTTTCAGTAGAGACAGAGAATTAAGAGGTAAGGGGGAGGTAGAGAGGGAGAAAGAAAGATATTTGCAGCATTGTTTCACTGCTTGTGAATCTTCCCTTTGCAGTTGAGGATTGGGGGCTTGAACCCAGGTCCTTGTGCACAGTACTCTATCAGGTGCAGCATCACTCAGTTCCTTATTTATTTTTAATTGTGTTAGAATCAGAGAGAGATATCTATAGCACCACGCTACTTTGAATCTTCCTCTACAGATGGGGACAAAGGACTTGAACCTGGGACCTCTCCTCTCTCTGGAACTTGTATGTTTTCCCAGTTGTGCTACCACCCGACCCCACAGCTTTTTAAATACTAGGATTCCTGAGCCCCACCTTGATATTTCTGAGTCAGAATTTCTGGAAGTCCTAGTCTCAGGGAATCTCAAGATCATTATTTATACTCTTATTAATGTACCCGGTAAGGTTGCTGCACCTATATAGAGCTGCCTGGAAATATGTGAGGGGTCTTTAAGAGGAAACTTGATTTTTCTAGAGCATAAATATTCTCATTGTGGTATCAAGGTTTGTCTGAGCATTTACTCCTTTAGGGACTGGATCTAAATTTTTCATCACTTGGGAATTTCAAGCCTCTAATGGTGACAGGGAACTTGCTATTTTCAAGGCTTAGCAAACGGTCTTTTTTTATATGGCTATATGTTTTGTTCTTACCCTGTGACTCCTTGTTCCTACAAAGATTAGGGACATCTCTGAACATCCTTAAGGCCTTTTCTTTTAGTTGTTCCCCTAGCTTACAGGGAAATATCTTATTCATGCCCCATATAGTTTTTTGATTTTTTTCCATACACACACACACACACACACACACACACACATGCACGCACACACACACACACATACTCGATGATCTAGGGATTGTGAAAACACAATCCCTAGATTCTAAGTCTCATCTGCTACTGGGGTAGCCAGTCAGACAATTCCATTTTACTTTAAACTTAATTACATAAATAGTGGTCTGTTAAGTTTCTTCTCTTCTTAACCTAATCAGTGGTTTTTCTACTTATTCTTTCATAGTATTAACCAGGAATGATGCATTTATATTTTCTTCTTTACTGAATGAAATTTTTCTGGTTTTGTAATTTCATTTCTTTACATATGTGAGATCAGAATTAGAGTTTGTTTCCACATGGAGAGTCAGAAGAAAAAAAAAAAAAACCTCTATGGGACCACAGCAAAGACTTACCCTGTAACATCCTTTGTTAATTTAGAAGAGGCATTATGATGCTTTTGTTAGATATGTCACACATATTTTGTTGTGGAGTTTCCAGGGAGTTAATCCTAATAATAATCATATTCTCTTACTCATCTTAGGACAAGGAGGCTTATTGAGATTAGGTTACTTTCTCAAAGTCTTTCCAACTTAACTAGTTTACAACTTTGCTCACATCTTCAGAATTCATAAAATGTGGTATATTTTCAGAAGCCAGATCTTTGAATTAAGTCGTTATTGTAGATGAATTGCAGTTGGTTGGTATTTAAATATTCCAGGCAGCTTAGGAATCTGTTCTCATGTTCTTGGGAGGGCTTTGTGTTAATGTTGAATGAGCTAATTGTGGTGGTTAAGGATATTTTAGAGGAATAAATATAGAAAGTTATTTTTATCCCAAAGATGTTTAAGGTTAAAAAATGTTTCCAGATAATTTGGTAAATTGTTTTATAACCATATTTACAGATTGTGGGCATTTCTTAAAGCTGAGTGGTTTATGCTTTGCTTCCACATATAGGACTTATTAAATTCTCTAGAAATTGATTATTGAATGAACTAAAGCCATTTTGGGGTTTCTTCTGAATTTCTGGCTAGTTTACTTTCAGAAATAAATATATATTTTGTTCTCATATGTTTTTCATCACTCATCTGCCCAGCTATAGTTTTCTCTCCTTTATATTGTCCAAAGAGAACCTTTGATAAAAACATTCCTGTTTGTGATACTGAAGTTCCCCCAGGGTCCTGCCCCAGAGTGATGATATTTCAGGCTAGTCTCATATACTCTCCAGATTCAACAGTGGCTCTTTAGGGAAGAACTTGCCCTGTAAGCTTGTTTCAAATGCAAGTAGTTCCCCATTTTACAGAGGATAACAGGTTCAACAGAGGTAGTACAGAGGCAGAAACTTAGCCCAGCATGTATGAGTTCCAAGGATGGACACAGGAGAATGGAAAATAGGTGACCTTTTTTCAGAAGGAGGGTGTACTTGAAGTGCTTTAGATCTGGAAGTGACATAACTGAAAAGTTCTGCCAAGTTCATTTGGTAGAAGCATGGTTGATTTTGCAGGTACACTTATCACAGGGAGATGAGAAGTTGTACCCATGTATCATCATCTGTATAGTAAATCATTGATCACTCCATAAAGTGAAAAATAAAATTCTCTAAAAAAAGAAGTACAGATGAATAACTTGACCCCAAATTTAGGGAATCTTATAGATACGTAATGGCAAGTCATCCTTCCAGGGGTTGGGGCTTCACCTTCAGCCTTAGCTTCGTAGCCAGGATCCTGCTCTCCCAGGGAAAGTACCCCTTTCTTGACTGCCTGTCTGCCAGCAAGGACTTGCAGTCTGTCATGATTGACAGTTAACTATACTTTCATCATCACTACCGACTGGTTCTTTTTCTGACACCTTGTTCACTTCATCTAGTTGGTGACTGTGATTGGTGTTGCAGTTTTTACCCACCAGCGCCATTACCTGGATGGTTCTTGGTGACCTTGATATTGCATCCCTGCTTCCTTCTGCCCATTTTGCCATGAGTTACCTGCCAGAAATCATAGGGATTCCTAGTATACTAGGAATTCAGTGTAAGACAAAGTCAAAGATTTTGGAACCTTTTGGGCAGGACTTTGCCAGCAGCAGTGAGTTGGCAGAGTCACAACCATTCAGGGGCCTGTTTTAGCTCTGCTAATTAGTGTAGACTGATTTGTTGATGGACTTGCACTTGACAGATCTCAGGGATGAACAGCAACTAAAGAAATAAACTAAATAAAAACAAAAATAAACTAAATAAACCTTTTATTCATTTCTTATGATTAATACAACTGATAAACACTATAGAAACACTGATGTTAGGTAGTTACTACTTTTTTGTGTCATAGATGAGACTTTCCATGAAAACTTAAATTATAATGGGGCAGGGGAGTTACCATAATAGTTATGCAAAGAGACTCACATACCTGAAGCTCCAGAGTCCCAGGTTCTGAGCAGTGCTCAGATCAGAGCTGAGCAGTGCTCAGATCAGAGCTGAGCAGTGATCTGATAAGAAAAAAAAAATTATAATCAGAAGTAGAGGGTGTCAGCTGGATTGTTTTGATGATTGAATCATGTTGGTCAGATGGACCCAGGCTCATCATAGGGCCGTACCTGGGCTAGTTGGCTGTGACAGCTGTCTTTATGTAGTCATTATTCTCCTCTTTCCATTTTTGTTTGTCTAATAGAATTCTTGCAGGCTTCCCCTTTATGCAAACACATCCTCTGTTAAGATAGATTCCAGTACTATAGTTTAGACTATACTTTATTTTAGTTACATTCCAGCCTCAAGGACAGTGCAGGCTGCCAGGTACCTTGAGTAAGAGAAACAATGGGAACAGAGGACGTAGACATCCCTTTGAATCTCTGAGGAGGAGGGAGACATAGGTCAAGGAGACTTTGCATTGTCCAAAGAGCATAGTAAGTCAAATGTGCTTTACATAAACATTTCTTGTATTTTCCAAATGTCTCTCCACCAATGAAAAACTCTCACTCTCCTCAGCTTTAATAGCCGTCAGAGCTTTGAGGGTTCTGTTTCGCCCCTCTGAATAGATTGTGAATCAGTTGAGAAATATGCGGAGTTGTCTGAGTTACAACTATCAGCCAAGATATAGGGAAAACTAAAGTAAAGATGTCAGTATTGGTTTGGAGCTCAGGTAAAGTAAGAGCTTCTGACACTTGAAATGAGCTCACATATCCTGATGTTGAGGCTGGGAGTGGGGGTGGATGGGCAGCTGCATAGTTCTGCCCTGGGGGCTTGCTCCTTGTGAAGGAATATTGCCCCTTGGGGAAATAGAAAGAAGAAGAAGCAGACATTTTCAGTCTTGAGCAGGCATTTTAGGAGAGAGGACCAGAGAGGGACCTTCAACTCATTAAATTCCTCCTTAGTGGAATCAGTAGTTTCTCTGAATCAGCCATAGCCTCCCTCCAGCAGAGTGAGGGATAGAGAAAATGGAGACACTCCTAGGATTTTAAAGAAGAAGTGTCTCCTCATTGATTCCATATTTGTATTATGTGTTACGCTTAGTGGAATAAGTCAGAAAAAGAAAGAAGCCATCACGTGATCTCTCTCACATGTGGAAAATAAAGAAACAAAAACAAATGAACAAACAAAATAAGACACAGACAAGGGTAAGTGTGGGTCAGTTAGTGGTGACTAAATTTCTGATGGTAATCATGAAGCTGATACAGATGCTGAATTATTACGTAGGGAACCTAAAACCTACGTAATTTTAAGTAACTGTTATTCCAATAAGAATTAACGTAAAACAGAAAAAGAATTAACATAAAATAATCTTAAAAAGCATTCTTTGTGACTGGGGAAATAAGTCAAGTGGTAGAGCACTAGACTCGTTTGTCTGAAGTTCTGTCTGTCCTTGGCACCTCATGTACCCAATGTTGTCCTTTGACTTGTTTCACTCTCTCAGGTGAAATGTGTTTTTCCCCCCCAGATATAATAAATAAGACAAATCTTAAAAAAATCACATTTACATGAAGAAAATTAAGCAGAAGAAAGGCAAAGTCAGAGAGCAAGTATAGAAATGATCCAAATGGTTGTACTTCCTCTTCCACTTGAAATGGTCCTGCCCCTGTTAAATGAACACTTTTGTTTTGTGGTGGTTCTTGGGTAGGGAGGTCATCTCACCAGTGTAAGCAGTGTGGCTTTTTCCCTTTGCAGTCACCACGCTAGGAAATACCCTCAATAGTCAAATACTTGGACAGCTGAAAAGTAGGCTTAAGATTAAATCAACTGGTTTCATTTATTTATTTATTCCCTTTTGTTGCCCTTGTTGTTTTATTGTTGTAGTTATTATTGTTGTCATCATTGTTGTCATCATTATTGTTGTCATCATTGTTGGATAGGACAGAGAGAAATGGAGAGAGGAGGGGAAGACAGAAAGGGGAAGAGAAAGATAGACATCTGCAGACCTGCTTCACCACCTGTGAAAGGACCTTGCTCCCCTGCAAGTGGGGAGCTGGGGGCTGGAACCAGGATTCTTAACACTGGTCCTTGCTCTTTGCGCCACCTGCACTTAACCTGCTGTGCTACCGCCAGACTCCCAAATCAACTGGTTTCTGTTTTTAGCCTGCCATCCACACGGTCTAAAATGATTGGTTTAGTTACAACAACTACTACTATTTCAATATCAAGTAGTGATATTGAACTCAGTTTGGGTTAAATCACTTGAGTTTCTGGCCATTTTCTTTTTCTCATTATTCAATTTTAAACCTTTAAACATTTCTATATTTTCAAATTGAGAATATTTCAAGAGTCTATGTAGTGATGTAATTTATTATTACATTAAATCACTTGTCCTTGTTTGATCCCGGCTCCCACCGCACTGAAGGCAGCTTTAGTGCTGTGGTGTCTTTTTTGCCTTTCTTTCTCTATCTCTGTCTTTCATTTTTTGGTAATATTTTTATTATTTATTATTAGATAGAGACAGAGAAATTGAGAGGGGGAGAGATATGGGAGGGAAGAGACAGAGAGACACTTGCAGCTCTGCTCCACTACTCGTGAAGCTTTTCCCCTGCAGGTGGGGGCCAGGGGCTTGAACTTGGCTCCTTGAGCATTGTGGTGTGTGCGATTAAACAGGTGTACCACTCACTGCCTGGCCCTTCTATCTCTGTCTTTATATCTGAAAAAGTCAACGTAGAGTGATGAAGCCTCAGTGATCACACACACACACACACACACACACACACACACACACACTCTCTCTCTCTCTCTCTCTCTCTCTCTCTTTCTCTCTCTCTTATTTGTCCATGGATTAACTAAATGTTTCAAGGAAAAAGAATAGTAATAAGTAATTGTTAACGAATAAGTGAAATAAAGGTCAAAATTCTATTTAAAGGTTAAATATTCAAGTGATGTTTAGGGTGGCTCAAAGTTTTATTTTTATTTTATTTTATTTATTTTATTTTTATTTTATTTTATTTTATTTTTTATTTATATTTTATTTTATTGGAAAAACCACCACGTGGGCAACACTTGGGTTAAGTTAAAAATCAGAGCATCTGATTCTGTGAGGTTCTGAAAATGAGATCTAGTTCCTTTAGGGACTACTGGTGTTTATCAAATTGAGATTGAAGTTAAGGAGCTGCCAGTGAAGCTTGAGTATCCACTGCGAGGCCTCAGGGACATGATTAGAGTGAGCACAGGATGGAGGAGAGCAAGGTCAATGTGGGAGAACATAGGCATGGAAATCTATGAATATATGAACACAATAAAGCTTGAAGCCAAGGGTGAGTGAAATGGTTGGAATAAGAATGAGGGAAAAAAAGCGGATTGGAGAACATCAAACTACATTGGAGGTTTGTTGAAAAGAGCTCAGGAAGTGTCTACTGTCTTGACAATGTAAAGACCAGTTGCGGGGAGGAGGCAGGCAACGGCGCACCTCATTAAGCACACACATTCCAAATGCACAAGGATGCAGGTTCAAGCCCTTGGTCCCCACCTGCAGGGGGAAAGCTTCACGAGTGGTGAAGCAGGTCTGCAGGAGTTTCCCCTCCCCCTCTCAATTTCTGTCTCTAGCCAATAATAAATAAATTAAAAATATTTTTAAAAAGACCAGTTGGGTTAGAATACTCTCTTCAAGGACCATACTGACTAGAAAAGGAGGTGCTGGACAGAGATATCTAGGGTTCCAGAGTGTATGTGAAGCCATGATATAGCCAACTGTGATGTTTTCTGCAGGTGGGGAGAGATTCAGTGTTTGCCTTTTCCTGGCTCTTTGTGGGAAGGCTTTCTTGTTAAAATCCAACCTATGGCAAGTCTCTAATACTTATTGGACACCCAGTGTGCTGAACTTTAAGGACAAGGGAACCTTCTGGTAAGATTAATTTGCTCCACACTATTATTATATTGATGTTTATAAAACATCTTTATTTTCTGTGCTGTCTGTGTAGTCTCCAGTGACTTTAAATGAAGTGAATCAATGAGTTATTAACTGTATGGTGGCAATCAACCCCACTTTTTTTTTTAGGTTAAGTCTTTATATTCCCAGTCAACACATTAAAAACATTCACAATCATTTTGAATTACAATCTCATGGATCATTTCTAGGACTACCTGATTCCCCCGTATAGAAAGTTTAGGTCCACAGATGTTAGATGATTTGTCTGGTGTTTAATTCTTTATGTAATGCAGACCTTGACGAGCCTGTCACAGAACTAGTTGATGGATGATCTACGCCTAGGGAACAGATAACCTCATTCTGCCACCAGGTATACTTGGAGGGCCATCACATTTAACATGACAACTTAGAGAAACTGGTATTAGAGATAAGTGAAGAAGGTAAGTGAGATGTAGAGGTGATTGCAGACAAGTAGAGCTTTGGGGGAAAAACAAAAGGGAGAAGATGAAAGTTGCAGAGAAAGCAGATGTTTTGTGATAATCCTTCAGAAACATTTGTCAGGTTTCATGGATAATTACAGTGCTGTATTTCATTTTATCATGCATATCTGAATATCTACGTGTTTTTTTTTTTTTTTCCTCCAGGGTTATTGCTGGGCTCAGTGCCTGCACCATGAATCCACCGCTCCTGGAGGCCATTTTCCCCCCTTTTGTTGCCTTTGTTGTTGTAGCTTCGTTGTGGTTATTTTTATTGCCATTGTTGATGTTGTTTGTTGTTGGATAGGACAGAGAAAAATGGAGAGAGAAGGGGAAGACAGAGGAGGAGAGAAAGATAGACACCTACAGACCCGCTTCACTGCCTGTGAAGCGACTCCCCTGCAGGTGGGGAGCCGGGGGCTTGAACCAGGATCCTTACTCCGGTCCTTGCACTTTGCACCACCGCCCGACCGCCGTGTTTTTTTTTTTATGGATAGATTTATTATTATAACATACTCAAAACCTGTCTGAACCCTTCTATTTTTCTGTTCAAGATAATGAAGCAGGAGTAATGGTAGCTTCCAGAAGATCAAAGACTATCTCACCTGTGAAAGGTGACTAGAACACTAGAATGTTTTTAATTATTATTCATCTAAGACAATTTTTTACACCTGTACATTTGTCTTTCTTCACATGCTTCTCCTCAGATAACTTTGATTCCTCTATATTAATACCCATTATTTTGGTTTTGTTTGTTGGTAAATTTTATAGTCCTATATTGCACACATTGATGAAACTGTTTAACATTTGCATTTTCTTCCTGAATTATTTCACTCTGCATAATTCCCTTGAGCTCCTTCCATTTTGCTGTAAACGGCAAAAATCTCATCTCTTTTTCTTTCTTTCTTCTTCTTTTTTTTTTTAAAGTGGAATAGTGCTCTATTGTATTGATATAAAGATAATATATGTTCATATCCAATCATTTTTGATGGGCATTTTGATTGATTCCATATTTAAGCTATTGGAAATAATGTTGCAATAAACCCTGGAATGTATTTAACTTTTTGTGTCAGTGTTTTTGCATTTTTTGCAAAAAAGAAAAAGTTAAAAGAAAGTTCCATTGTATGTGCATATGTATCTCCCAAAATCATCAATTTTATTCCCATATATGTCATTTTTTTTTTTACTAAATGACTTTTTTCACTAGTGATTTAATATTAATGTGCACAATCATAAAATACAAGGGTATCATTCTATACCATCCCCACCACCAGAGTTCTTTATCCCCATCCCCTCCATGGGACACTTCATAGTTCTCTCCAGGTTACAGATATGGATTGACTTTATACGGTTGACTTTATATCTCTCACTATCTATCTATCTATCATCTATCTATCTCTATCTATTTTCTCTTTCTTTCTCTCTCTCTTTCTTCCTTTCTTTCTTTCTTTCTTTCTTTCTTTCTTTCTTTCTTTCTTTCTTTCTTTCTTTCTTTCTTTCCTATTGTTTTATGGCCCTGCCTTCATTTCCTTTCCAAGTCATACCGACATTTTACTACTTTTGAGCATCCTTCCTTTTTTCCTCTTCTCTCTCAGATGAGAGAAAATGTCCGACTTTAATTCAAGTATTTCCTTTTGTAGTTCAATCTTTATGAATGTTTCTCTCTTTGATGAAGAGACCTCTGGATTCCTTAATTTGTGTTTGTATATCATAGTTGAATTACCTTCAAAATGAGGTGGTTTTTTTTTTTTTTTTTTGCACTTTTTGTCCGTTTCAGTTGGGTGTGCTTTCTGGTGTTTAACCAGAAGGTGGTGCTGTGGTTGTATTGTTTACATGTGGTAGTAGGGTAGGGGCAGGGAGAGTCTTTCCTCTTATCTGGTTCAGTTGCTGTGGTTCCAGCTCCCAGTTCAAGATAGGTGGTAGGGATGCTGTTGCCCATGACTTGGGGCCTGTGTTTATCTTTTTCAGACTGCACTCTGACCATTCTATTCCATGGTCACAGCTGTTTCTGTGCTGCTGCCTGATGCTCAGGACCAGGCCCACGCCTCAATATGGCTCTGTCTGTTTTCCCCGTTGCCGATGTAGCTTGGCTCCCAGCAACCTCTGGCCCTGCACCTTTATACACATCCATTTTCATGCACCTGACCCTTAATTTCCTCAAATGTTGTAAATTGCGATGTGAGGTTTTGGATATCCTTTCTTTCTTTTCTCTCTCTCT
The DNA here is from genome assembly GCF_950295315.1 of Erinaceus europaeus. NCBI lineage: Eukaryota > Metazoa > Chordata > Mammalia > Eulipotyphla > Erinaceidae > Erinaceus > Erinaceus europaeus. The sequence goes on from NC_080165.1 coordinate 42,866,365, forward strand.
CTCTCTCTCTCTCTCTCTCTCTCTCTTTCTTTCCTTTCCTGTTTTGTCTGGTTTTTCAGGGTTGCAATCTTTAAGTCCTTGCAACTTTTTTTTTAAAAAAATTTTTACTATATTTATTTATTTATTGGATAGAAACAGCCAGAAACCAAGAGGGAAGAGGGAGCTAGAGATGGAGAAAGACAGAGAGACACCTGCAGCCCTGCTTTACCACTTGCAAAGCTTTCACCCTGTAGGTGGGGAGCGGGGGCCTTGAACCTGGGTCCTCGTGCACTGTAATGTGTGCTCAACCAGGTTTGCCACCACAGGGCTCCGAGTCCTAGCTACTTCTTGGCCACGACCCCTGGAGGGAATCTTTTGTGGGACTTTAAAGGGGACCAGATCTAGGACAAGAAGTAGCATTTTGGTGCTTCTTTCAGTTGGGGAACCTACTCTGGAATATCTTCATTCTGCATTCAGAACAGACCAGACAAGGGTTTTGTTTGCAATTCTGCTTGGCTGTCTTATTAAATACAATATGCAGACTGAATTAATTTGCCTCTCATGGATATTACTGACTCCATTCTGGCATGTACCAGCAGTGTCACTTGGACATAGAAATTAAATAAATTTTTCAAATATACAGTTTTTGTTTTGTTTTGTTTTGTTTTGTTTTGAAGATAACCCCTCTATATCAGGTTAGTTGATATCATTTTCACTCAGCATAGGTGTTATGAGTGGAAATGCTTTCAAGCTCTTTTGATTTCCTCAGGCTACTCACAAGAAATAGCTGCTCCTTCTTGAGACACCCTTCCCTACCATTAGCTGTGGAACACTGCACTGCAGTCAGTATGTGCTGTGTATAACACAGGGGTGACTCCTGGATTTGAGCAGTGCTGTTAGGCTGTACATTCATCTACACATTGATGACTTGGGCTCCTGCTATTTGATACTTTCTCCCTCCATTTTCTTCCAGTAATGCCTTAATTTTTTTCTGCTTAGAGCATACACAACATCTCATATACACACTGTAATATGAGACTCAGTCTTTTTTTTTTTTTTGTCAAAATAGTCTGTGTTTCCTTTCTTTCTTCCTTCCTTTCTTTCTTTCTTTCTTTCTTTCTTTCTTTCTTTCTTTCTCTCTTCCTCCAGGGTTATTGCTGGGGCTCGGTGCCTGCACCATGAACCCATTGCTCCTAGAGGCTATTTTTCGTTGTTGTTGTTGCCCTTGTTTTATCATTGTTGTGGTTATTATTATTGTTGTTGTTATTGATGTCGCTGTTGGACAGGACAGAGAGAAATCAAGAGAGGGGAAGATAGAGAGGGGGAGAGAAAGACAGATACCCGCAGACCCGCTTCGCTGCCTGTGAAAAGACTCCCCTGCAGGTGGGGAGCCTGGGCTCTAACCGAGATCCTTGTGCTGGTCCTTGCACCTTGTGCCATGTGCGCTTAACCCAATGCACCACCGCCCAACCCCCTATTTCTTTCTTTTTAAAGAAACTATTCTTTTTAAAATTTTTTAAAAATTTATTTATTTATTTTCTCTTTTGTTGCCTTTTTTTTGTAGTAGTGATTATTGTTATTGTTACTGATGTCATCGTTGTTGGATAGGACAGAGAGAAATTGAGAGAGGAGGGGAAGATAGAGGGGGAGAGAAAGATAGACACCTGCAGACCTGCTTCACTGCCTGTGAAGGGACTCCCCTGCAGGTGGGGAGCCAGGGGCTCGAACTGGGATCCTTAGACCAGTCCTTGCGCTTCACGCCACATGCGCTTAACCTGGTACGCTACTGCCTGACTCCCTTAGTTTTATTTTTTAATTTATTTTTTTATATTAAAGAATTGCATGTCAATGAAGGTTTGAATCCACACCATTGCTACCACCAGAGTTCTTAATCTTCACTCTCCCCACTGCGATCCACCATAGTTCCCCTAAGGTTGTAGACATAGGTCAACCATCATCTCTACAAGTATGGGAACACATTTATACATAATTGTTCCCCCCCCTTTTTTTTCTGATTCAATCCTTTCTTCCCCTCCAAGCCAGTCATGACAACATAACTACCTCCCTATGTTCCTTTATTTTTCCTTCTCTCTGGGCGCTGATGGAGCTGGAGTTCAGAGCCCTCTTACCTTCATCCTATCACTTCTCCCCGGTGGGGTGTGGATCAGGGTTGTTTATGGGGAGCAGAAGGTAGGAGTTCTGGCTTCTGTAATTGTTTCTCCAATGAGCATGGGCATTGACAGATCAACCCATACCCCCAGCCTGTCTTTATCTTTTCCTAGTGGACCAGAGCTCTGGAGATACAAGGGTCCAGTGTTGATGAGGTTGTCTGCTCAGAGAAGTCAGGATGGAGTCATGTTAACATATATGTAACTTGGTGTCTGGAAGGTAGCATGACCTATGTTGAGACAACATGGTAGCATTAGAGCAGATGAGATTAGGGATTTTAGGGTAGAAGAAAGCTAGAAAATCCATTTTAGGCATGTTTCTAGGGGTACACAACTATGGTAGTTTTGCTTGAGTTTGATAGCTAGCCCGAGGTTGCATAAGAATGTTGTCTGAGAGAGTGGTGTCAGAATAGAGAAAAAGGACTGGAAAGTTGGATTAGGGCAGGGAGTAGCTCCCATTCTTGAAAAACTTTCTATGGCTAAAATTAACTATTTACCCCCATCCACCTGCTCCAGGGCATGTATACACACACACACACACACACACACACACACACACACACACACACATTGCACCAGAGCCTATATAACCTCTAAATCCCTATTGGTCTGAGTTTACAGCTCATGGTGAGACTCAGTCCTTATCATGAGGGAATAAATGTACCATACCATTAGAAATGGCTGTGTTTAGACCTTCCACCCTCTGCATCCCACAATGATTTTGGGTCCATACTCCCAGAGGGTTAAAGAATAGTAATGCTATCAAGGGAGGGGATGGGATACAGAGTCCTGGTGGTGGAAATTGTTTGGAGTTGTACCCCTCTTATCCTATGGATTTGTCAGTGTTTCCTTTTTATATATAAAAAGAAAGTAATGGCTGTGTGTGTATGTATGTATGTGTGTGCTCTTCTCACACATGCATGTGAAAGGTCTACTGACATCCATGTATATATGATTCTTCCTGAGACTATAACTTGTCTGCAGTGCACCCTGAGACTTGTGACCTATGCCATTACAATTTTATTTAACTGGTATGCTATCATTTTAAAGATTCAAACCCTTTATTTCATATAAATCATAGAAGCCTGTGCAGTAGTCATGCTATTCTTAGGATCATTTCTTTTTTTAATTTTCTTTTAAATATTTATTTATTTTCCCTTTTGTTGCCCTTTTTTTATTGTTGTAGTTATTATTGTTGTTGTTAGATAGGACAGAGAAATGGAGAGAGGTGGGGAAGATAGAGGGGGAGAGAAAGATAGACACCTGCAGGCCCGCTTCACCGCCTGTGAAGCGACTCACCTGCAGGTGGGGAGCCGGGGGCTTGAACCAGGATCCTTATGCCAGTCCTTGCGCTTCGCGCCATGTGTGCTCAACCCGCTGCGCTACCGCCTGACTCCCAGCATCATTTTTCATTTGAGTTTACTGAGATACCAATACATGATTAACTGAATGTATTGATGCCTGCCAGGTGGGTCTGGCCCACAGGAAAGGAAGGAGAGGCCAAAGAAGGCAATGTCTGAATATGTCCATAATGTGTTGGTATAGGCCTGGCTCCTTAGGCATTAAGAGATGGATGGAGTATTGAGACTATCTCACTTGTCTTTTTTTCCCCCATCTCCAGAAAACAAAGAAATCAAGCAGTCTTTCTACTATGACAGCTTGAGTAGAATTTTACCTTTATTTACATAGTTCAAAATCTAGTGTAAAGTCAAGTGATGGTCTGTTTCTAATTCTGCTTCTGTTCCCCTGCATTGCTGAACGCTGTGATCTATTTACATAATCATTGTTTTGAGACCGACTCTGGTTTAATCCCCACTGTTCGGTGCGCTTTTTCCTTCTCCCCACCCCCTGTCCTATGTACATCCTCTTCCGACCTGACACTTCTGCCTCAGGAGATATATAGGACAGGATTGTGATTAGAGATGGATAGCTTGCACTGCATTCCTCATCAATACAGATTGAACTGTGTCCCACTCAGCTATGAGTCCCTGGTTGTCTCTCTCCTGCCCGCGAAGCTAGCCCTGCACTCAAGCAGGAAAAAGGGATTTGTTGGGGTCATTCATTGTAGTTACCAGTTACAGGCACCACTGAGGGATAATTGCTGTGGCTTAGTACTTCTGTCTCTCCTGGAGTTTCTTTACTTTCCTCTACATGCATTTCCTCATTGGTTTTTGTCCATTAGACTCTCACATTATATTAGGAAAATAATTAGATTTTTTGGTAGAGTTTATTTACTTACTTTTTATTTTGCCTCCAGGGTTATTGCTGGGGCTCAGTGCCTGCACTATGAATCCACTGCTCCTGGAAGCTTTCCACACTTCTTCTTCTTCTCCCTCTCCTTCTTCTTCTTCTTCCTCTTCTTTTTTCCCTTTTGTTGCCCTTATTGTATATCATTATTGTTGTTATTGCTGTCATTGTTGTTGGACAGGACAGAGAGAAATCAAGAGAGAGGAGGGGAAGACAGAGAGGAGGAAAGAAAGATAGACACCTGACCTGATTCACTGCCTGTGAAATGACCACCTGTGAAGCGGCCGCCCTACAGGTGGGGAGCTGGGGGCTTGAACCAGAATTCTTGAGCCAGTTCTTGTGCTTTGCACCATGTGCGCTTAACCTGCTGCACAACTGCCCGGCCCCCTAGAGTTTATTTTATTTTGTGTGTATGTGTATTTGGAGAGGTTGCTGGGGATAGAACTCAGAGCCTTCTTTATACATGTGAAGTATGTACTCTAGTAGAAAGCCAAATTCTCAGGTTTTTAGCTTACCCTGTGCTGTCATTTCTAAGAGCTCATATGAATTTTATAACAGTCTTGTAAGAAGTGACTGTTACCAAATAGGTTTTTTTTTTTTTTGTCTTTTCTTATTCCATTTGTTCAATGTTTTTGTCTTTCGCCTTTATCTCTACTTAGAACTCAGTATTCTTAAATATTTACTTGGTACTACCTGACACTGTATATAGTACTTAGAGTTAAAACATTGTCCTGTTTCTGGTCTCTTTCTTTCTAAGCCAAACATAATTTTAAATTTCTTTTGTGTCCTATTCACAAATAGACAAATGTACTCTGACTGTATTTCAGGTATTTTCCAAAAATGAGTCATCAATCATTTCTAAAGAAATGTTTCCATTACATTGTGATATCTTTTAGTGACTTGTTTAAACTTCATGGCTGTCTTATGGTATTTTAAGATTTAAATCCTAGATTAAATTTTTGGACCTTTTTTCATAGAGTGGAGAACTAGAAAATACCAATTTCTTTTTTTTTTTTTAATTTTTTATTTAAGAAAGGATTAGTGAACAAAAGCATAAGGTAGGAGGGGTACAACTCCACACAATTCCCAACACCCAATCCCCATAACCCACCCCCTCCGATGGTAGCTTTCCCATTCTCTATCCCTCTGGGATAATGGACCCAGGGTCGTTGAGGGTTGCAGAAGGTAGAAGGTCTGGCTTCTGTAATTGCTTCCCCGCTGAACATGGGCGTTGACTGGTCGGTCCATACTCCCAGTCTGCCTCTCTCTTTCCCTAGTAGGGTGTGACTCTGGGGAAGCTGAGCTCCAGGACACATTGGTGGGGTCTTCAATCCAGGGAAGCCTAGCCAGCATCCTGGTGGCATCTGGAACCTGGTGATTGAAAAGAGAGTTAACATATGAAGCCAAACAATTTGTTGAGCAATCATGGATCCCAAGCTTGGAATATTGGAGAGGAAGTGTTAGGGAGGTACTCACTGCAAACTCTAGTGTAGTCCTGCTTTCAGGTATATATTTTGCAGTAGTTTATGGATACGTGTGCACATAAGCTCTCTCTCACAGAAACTGGTGTATATCTAGGTTATGGGACTTTGTTGGAAAGTGAACTACCTGAGATGAAATTAGAGTGTACTATTAAAGGAAAGGTCTCACCCGAGTAATGAAGCTGAAGGGTTGTCATTCCACACGTGAAGTCTCTGGATACATTCTGAGGTGAAGCATGTTGAGGTAGCAATCGTTGCTTTGGTTAGGTTGTGATCGGCAGATGCAATGTTATTTGGTTTGGATTGGGAGATGCATACGGGAAAGTGGGCCCTATCCAAGGGTTCCAGGACTGGGGGAAGTAGGGGCTCTATAGTGAAGATGTGAGGTTCCTGCTGTCTTAGGGTTCAAAAAGACAATCAATAGTTAATATTATCATCACATTATTTGTTAATTGGGTTAACTTTGAAAAGTCCCTTTGTTATGGTTTGCTGGACAATACCCAGTATCTTGTATATAGCTGTGCTATTGGAAGCTTCTAATCTACTTGGTCTAGGCTTTTGAGAGAGTCCGCATATCAAATACATAGCCTATATATTAAAAAGATTCAGTTTGTCTTTTGAGAAACTTTGAGACATACAATTGATTTCCCCCTCTCATATTAATTAGCTCCTGATTTATATGTCTACATTTTGCTAGGAGTGTACATAAACACCATTCCCACCACCAAAGGACTGTGACCCATCCCTCCCGCCCAATCCCACCCCCCACTGGCCCAGGAAGCTACATGCCTAACCCTCACCACTGGGTTTTTACTTTGGTGCCCTACTTACAATTTGATCAGGTCCTGCTTTTAGTTTCCCTTTCAGATCTTCTTAGTCAGCTTCTGTTGATGAGTGGGATCATCCCATACTCATCTTTATCTTTCTGACTTAGTTCACTTAACATAATTCCTTCTAGCTCTGTCCAAGATGGGTCAGAGAAGGTGGGTTCATTGTTCTTGATAGCTGCATAGTATTCCATTGTGTATATATACCACAGCTTTCTCAGCCACTCATCTGGTGTTGGGCACCTGGGTTGCTTCCAGGTTTTAGCTATTATGAATTGTGCTGCTATGAACATAGGAGTACACACCTCTTTTTGTTTGGGTGTTATGGAGTCCTTGGGGTATAACCCCAGGAGAGGAATTATTGGGTCATATGTGTTGGGTAGTTGCCATCTCCCCCTGGCTTCTGCTTAACCATATGCCTATATAGGGATTTTACTGATCCAAAGCTTTGGTCTATTTACATAAATCACTTTTACATAAAGCACTCCAGGGCATTGGTGGTTCTATGATAGGATTCTCTCCTGCTCCACCCCCTCCTTGTCACACACTGATCCCTTCTTTGTCACACTCTGATTTTCACCAGTCACTTTTCTCTCCACCCTCTCTATATCACATCCTGTTTCCACCCTACTTGGAGAGTATAAAAACAGCTGCTCTTCTGATTAAAGACACTTGGAAATTGCTTTCCGGCTCCGAGAGTTCCAGAGTGTATCTCCTGCGGAAGTTGGTGCAGCATGAGTTCCTGATCCCTCTCCCACACAGCAGCCTAGATCAGCTCCAGTTGAGTTCTCTCCAACCCAGAGAGCACTAGCTCGGGAAGAAGTACCCTCAGGCTATCCCGGCAATATGGAAGGTCCATGTCTAGTCTTCTGAGAGTTTTCCAGACTGCTCTCCACAGAGGCTGTACCAATTTACATTCCCACCAGCAATGTAAAAGGGTTCCTCTGTCCCCACATCCTCTCCAGCATTTGTTGCTGCTGTCCTTTTTGATGTATGCCATTCTTACAGGAGTGAGGTGGTATCTTAGTGTTGTCTTGATTTGCATTTCTCTGATAATCAGTGACCTAGAGCAGTTTTTCATATGTTTGTTAGCCTTTTGGATCTCCTCTGTAGTGAATGTTTTGTTCATTTCCTCTGCCCATTTTTGGATGGGGTCATTTGCTTTTTTGCGGCTAATTTTCCTGAGCTCTTTATATATTTTGGTGATTAGTTTCTTGTCTGATGTCTGGCATGTGAAGATCTTCTCCCATTCTGTGAGGGGTCTCTCTGTTTGTTTAATAGTTTCTTTGGATGTGCAGAAGCTTTTCAATTTGATGTAGTCCCATTGGTTTGTTTCTGCTTTAGTCTTCCTTGCAATTGGGTTTGATTCATCAAAGATGTCCTTGAGGTGTATGTGGGAAAGTGTTTTACCAATGTTTTCCTCTAAGTATTTGATTGTTTCTGGTCTGACATCTAGGTCTTTGATCCATTTGGAGTTGATTTTTGTTTCTGGTGAGATAAAGTGGTTCAATTTCATTCTTCTGCATGTTTCAACCCAGTTTTCCCAGCACCATTTATTAAAGAGAGCCTCCTTTTTCCATTTAATCCTTTGGGCCCCCTTATCAAAGATTAGATGCCCATAGGTGTTGGGATTTACTTCTGGGCTTTCAATTCTGTTCCACTGGTCTGTATGCCTATTTTTGTTCCAGTACCATGCTGTTTTGATGATGATGGCTTTATAATATAGTTTAAGGTCTGGGAGTGTGATGCCTCCATTTCTGTTTATTTTCCTTAAGATGGTTTTGGCAATTCTAGGTGTTTTCAGTTTCCAGATAAATGATTGTAGTGTTTGTTCTATTCTCTTAAAGAAGCCTGGTGGAACTTTGATGGGTATTGCATTAAATTTGTATATGGCTCTGGGGAGAATATTCATTTTGATGATATTTATTCTTCCAATCCATGAGCATGGGATATCTTTCCATTTCTTGGTATCAGTTTCTATCTCCTTGAGTAGCGACTCATAGTTGTCAGTATACAAGTCTTTCACTTCTTTGGTCAACTTTATTCCTAGGTATTTGATTGATTTTGCTGAAACAGTAAATGGGAGTGATTTCTGGATGTCTTCTTCTTCAGATTTAGTGTTTGCATAAAGAAATGCCACTGATTTTTGTACATTGATTTTGTAGCCTGATACCTTGCTATATTGCCTAACAACTTCCACTAATTTTCTGCTGGATTCTTTAGGTCTTTCTATGTATACTATCATATCATCTGCAAATAGTGAGAGCTTGACTTCTTCCCTTCCAATCTGTATCCCTTTGATTTCTTTCTCTTGCCTGATTGCTATGGCAAGAACTTCCAATACTATGTTGAAGAGTAACGGTGACAGTGGACAGCCCTGTCTAGTCCCTGATCTGAGGGGGAATGCTTTCAGCTTCTCTCCAATGAGTATGATGTTGGCTGTCGGTTTGCTATATATAGACTCCACTATCTTGAGGAATTTCCCATCTATTCCCATTTTCTGTAGAGTTTTGAGCATGAATGGGTGTTGGATTTTGTCAAAGGCTTTCTCTGCATCTATTGAGATAATCATGTGGTTTTTGGCTTTGCTTTTATTGATGTGATGAATGACATTGATTGATTTACGGATGTTGAACCAGCCTTGCATTCCTGGGATGAATCCCACTTGGTCATGATGAACAATCTTTTTGATGTGTTGCTGTATCCGGTTGGCCAAGATCTTGTTTAATATTTTGGCATCTATGTTCATCAGAGATATTGGTCTGTAGTTTTCCTTTTTTGTTCTGTCCCTATCAGCTTTTGGTATCAGGGTGATGTTGGCTTCATAAAAGGTGGAAGGGAGTATTCCTGTTTCTTCAATCTTATGGAATAGCTTAAGAAGTATGGGTATTAACTGTTTCCTGAAAGTTTTGTAGAATTCATTTGTGAAGCCATCTGGTCCAGGACTTTTGTTGTTGGGGAGATTCTTTTTTTTTTTTTTTTTTTTTTTTTAAATTTTTTATTTAAGAAAGGATTAGTGAACAAAGGCATAAGGTAGGAGGGGTACAACTCCACACAATTCCCACCACCCAATCCCCATAACCCACCCTCTCCCATGATAGCCTTCCCATTCTCTAGCCCTCTGGGAGCATGGACCCAGGGTCGTTGAGGGTTGCAGAAGGTAGAGGGTCTGGCTTCTGTAATTGCTTCCCCGCTGAACATGGGCGTTGACTGGTCGGTCCATACTCCCAGTCTGCCTCTCTCTTTCCCTAGTAAGGTGTGTCTCTGGGGAATCTGAGCTCCAGGACACATTGGTGGGGTCTTCAATCCAGGGAAGCCTAGCCAGCATCCTGGTGGCATCTGGAACCTGGTGATTGAAAAGAGAGTTAACATACAAAGCCAAACAATTTGTTGAGAAATCATGGATCCCAAGTTTGGAATAGTGGAGAGGAAGTGTTAGGGAGGTACTCACTGCAAACTCTAGTGTAATCCTGCTTTCAGGTATATATTTTGCAGTAGTTTATGGATACGTGTGAACATAAGCTCTCTCTCACAGAAACTGTTGTATGTCTAGGTTATGGGACTTTGTTGGAATGTGAACTACCTGAGATGAAATTAGAGTGTACTATAAAAGGAAAGGTCTCACCCAAGTAATGAAGCTGAAGGGTTGTCATTCCACACGTGAAGTCTCTGGATACATTCTGAGGTGAAGCATGTTGAGATGGCAATCATTGCTTTGGTTAGGTTGTGATCGGCGGATGCAATATTATTTGGTATGGATTGGGAGATGCATACAGGAAAGTGAGCCCTATCCAAGGGTGCCAGGACTGGGGGAAGTAGGGGCTCTATAGTGAAGATGTGAGGTTCCTGCTGTCTTAGGGTTCAAAAAGACAATCAATAGTTAATATTATCATCACATTATTTGTTAATTGGGTTAACTTTGAAAAGTCCCTTTGTTATGGTTTGCTGGACAGTACCCAGTATCTTGTATACAGCTCTGCTATTGGAAGCTTCTAATCTACTTGGTCTAGGCTTTTGAGAGAGTCCGCATATCAAATACGTAGCCTATCTATTAAAAAGATTCAGTTTGTCTTTTGAGAACCTTTGAGACATACAATTGATTTCCCCCTCTCATATTAATTAACTACTGATTTATATGTCTACATTTTGCTAGGAGTGTACATAAACACCATTCCCATCACCAAAGGACCGTGACCCATCCCTCCCGCCCACTCCCACCCCCCACTGGCCCAGGAAGCTACATGTCTACCCCTCACCACTGGGTTTTTACTTTGGTGCCCTACTTACAATTTGATCAGGTCCTGCTTTTAGTTTCCCTTTCAGATCTTCTTAGTCAGCTTCTGTTGATGAGTGGGATCATCCCATACTCATCTTTAACTTTCTGACTTAGTTCACTTAACATAATTCCTTCTAGCTCTGTCCAAGATGGGTCAGAGAAGGTGGGTTCATTGTTCTTGATAGCTGCATAGTATTCCATTGTGTATATATACCACAGCTTTCTCAGCCATTCATCTGTTGTTGGGCACCTGGGTTGCTTCCAGGTTTTAGCTATTATGAATTGTGCTGCTATGAACATAGGAGTACACACCTCTTTTTGGTTGGGTGTTATGGAGTCCTTGGGGTATAGCCCCAGGAGAGGAATTATTGGGTCATATGGAAGGTCCATGTCTAGCCTTCTGAGAGTTTTCCAGACTGCTCTCCACAGAGGCTGTACCAATTTACATTCCCACCAGCAATGTAAAAGGGTTCCTCTGTCCCCACATCCTCTCCAGCATTTGTTTCTGCTGTCCTTTTTGATGTATGCCATTCTTGCAGGAGTGAGGTGGTATCTTAGTGTTGTCTTAATTTGCATTTCTCTGACAATCAGTGACCTAGAGCAGTTTTTCATATGTTTGTTAGCCTTTTGGATCTCCTCTGTGGTGAATGTTTTGTTCATTTCCTCTGCCCATTTTTGGATGGGGTCATTTGCTTTTTTGTTGCTAAGTTTGCTGAGCTCTTTATATATTTTGATGATTAGTTTCTTGTCTGATGTCTGGCATGTGAAGATCTTCTCCCATTCTGTGAGGGGTCTCTCTGTTTGTTTAATAGTTTCTTTGGATGTGCAGAAGCTTTTCAATTTGATGTAGTCCCATTGGTTTGTTTCTGCTTTGGTCTTCCTTGCAATTGGGTTTGATTTATCAAAGATGTCCTTGAGGTGTAGATGGGAAAGTGTTTTACCAATGTTTTCCTCTAAGTATTTGATTGTTTCTGGTCTGACATCTAGGTCTTTGATCCATTTGGAGTTGATTTTTGTTTCTGGTGAGATAAAGTGGTTCAATTTCATTCTTCTGCATGTTTCAACCCAGTTTTCCCAGCACCATTTATTGAAGAGAGCCTCCTTCTTCCATTTAATCCTTTGGGCCCCCTTATCAAAGATTAGATGCCCATAGGTGTTGGGATTTACTTATGGGCTTTCAATTCTGTTCCACTGGTCTGTGTGCCTATTTTTGTTCCAGTACCATGCTGTTTTGATGATGATGGCTTTATAATATAGTTTAAGGTCTGGGAGTGTGATGCCTCCATTTCTGTTTCTTTTCCTTAGGATGTTTTTGGCAATTCTAGGTGTTTTCAGGTTCCAGATAAATGATTGTAGTGTTTGTTCTATTCTCTTAAAGAAGCTTGGTGGAACTTTGATGGGTATTGCATTAAATTTGTATATGGCTCTGGGGAGAATGTTCATTTTGATGATATTTATTCTTCCAATCCATGAGCATGGGATATCTTTCCATTTCTTGGTATCAGTTTCTATCTCCTTGAGTAGCGACTCATAGTTTTCAGCATACAAGTCTTTCACATCTTTGGTCAACTTTATTCCTAGGTATTTGATTGATTTTGCTGAAACAGTAAATGGGAATGATTTCTGGATGTCTTCTTCTTCAGATTTAGTGTTTGCATAAAGAAATGCCACTGATTTTTGTACATTGATTTTGTAGCCTGATACCTTGCTATATTGCCTAACAACTTCCAGTAATTTTCTACTGGATTCTTTAGGTCTTTCTATGTATACTATCATATCATCTGCAAATAGTGAGAGCTTGACTTCTTCCCTTCCAATCTGTATCCCTTTGATTTCTTTCTCTTGCCTGATTGCTATGGCAAGAACTTCCAATACTATGTTGAAGAGTAACAGTGACAGTGGGCAGCCCTGTCTAGTCCCTGATCTGAGGGGGAATGCTTTCAGCTTCTCTCCAATGAGTATGATGTTGGCTGTCGGTTTGCTATATATAGACTCCACTATCTTGAGGAATTTCCCATCTATTCCCATTTTCTGTAGAGTTTTGAGCATGAATGGGTGTTGGATTTTGTCAAAGGCTTTCTCTGCATCTATTGAGATAATCATGTGGTTTTTGGCTTTGCTTTTATTGATGTGATGAATGACATTGATTGATTTACGGATGTTGAACCAGCCTTGCATTCCTGGGATGAATCCCACTTGGTCATGATGAACAATCTTTTTGATGTGTTGCTGTATCCGGTTGGCCAAGATCTTGTTTAATATTTTGGCATCTATGTTCATCAGAGATATTGGTCTGTAGTTTTCCTTTTTTGTTCTGTCCCTATCAGCTTTTGGTATCAGGGTGATGTTGGCTTCATAAAAGGTGGAAGGGAGTATTCCTGTTTCTTCAATCTTATGAAATATCTTAAGAAGTATGGGTATTAACTGTTTCCTGAAAGTTTTGTAGAATTCGTTTGTGAAGCCATCTGGTCCAGGACTTTTGTTGTTGGGGAGATTCTTAATAACGGTTTCAATTTTTTTGTCTGTGATTGGTGCATTTAGATTTTGTAGTTCTTCTTGGTTCAGTTTTGGAAGTGCATAGGTTTCTAGGAATTGTTCCATTTCTTCCAGATTCTCTAGCTTGGTGGCATATAGTTCTTTATAGAAGTTTCTCAGAATTCTCTGGATTTCTGTGGTGTCAGTTGTGATATCTCCTGTATTGTTTACAATTCTATTAATTTGAGTCTTCTCTCTTTTTTGTTTGGTGAGTCTGGCTAGGGGTTTGTCAATTTTGTTTAATCTTTCAAAGAACCAACATTTGGCTTCATTGATCTTTTGTATGGTTCTTTTATTTTCGATGTTGTTTATTTCTGCTCTAACTTTAGTGATTTCTGTCCTTCTGGTTGCTTTAGGGTTCCTTTGTTCCTCTTCCTCTAAGTCCTTGAGGTGTGTAGTAAGTTCGTTCATTTGGGCTTCTTCTTGGTGTTTAATATGTGATTGTATAGCTATAAGTTTCCCTCTCAGTACTGCTTTAGCTGTGTCCCAAATATTTTGATAGGTTGTGTCTTCATTTTCATTAGTTTCCAGGAACATTTGAATTTCCTGTTTGAGTGAGTGTCTGACCCAGTGGTTCTTAAGGAGCATGTTGTTTAGTTTCCAAATTCTATGTCTTTTAATAATTTTCCGTTTGTTGTTAAAAGTTAGTTTTACTCCACTGTGGTCTGAGAAGATACTTGGGATGATTTCAATGCTCTTGAATTTATTGATGCTGTCTTTGTGGCCTAACATGTGGTCTATCCTTGAGTATGTGTTGTGTGGATTTGAAAAGAAGGTGTATTCCAGTTTTTTGGGGTGGAGGAGTCTGAAAATGTCCAAGAGGTCTAGTCTGTCAATCTCTTCATTCAATTCTCTTGTATCTTTATTGGTTCTCTGCTTTGTTGATCTGTCTAAGTGTGAGAGTGGGGTATTGAAGTCTCCCACTATTATTGTATTACTATTGATGTATTTTTGAAATTCTTTCAATAGGTGTTTAATGTATTTAGATGGTCCCTCGTTGGGTGCATAGATGTTAATAATTGTTAAGTCTTCTTGGCTGATTGATCCTCTAATCATTATGTAATGTCCTTGCCTATCTTTTATTACTTTATTTAATTTAAAATCTATCGTGTCTGAGATGAGAATGGCTGTTCCTGCCCTTTTTTGTGGCTCGTTAGCCTGTATGATAGTTTTCCATCCTTTCACTTTAAGTCTGTGTTTATCTTGTTGTGACAGATGGGATTCTTGCAAGCAGCATATGGTTGGGTTATGTTTTCTGATCCATCCCCCCACCCTGTGCCTTTTGATGGGTGAGTTTAAGCCATTGACATTTATTGATATTATGGATTTAATGTATTGTAGTGCCATTGTTCTAAAAAACGATTTGTTTACTCTGATATATTACAAGTATTATAGTGATGTTCTTGTTTATAAGAGGTCTTTTAGTACCTCTTTCAGGGCCGGCTTGGTGATAGTTGCCTCCTTTAACTGTTGTTTGTCTAAGAAGGTTTTGATCCCTCCATCTAGCTTGAATGAAAGTCTAGCAGGATATATTATCCTTGGTTGAAACCCTTTTTCATTCAGGGCTCGATAGATATCTTGCCACTCCCTTCTAGCTTTTAGAGTTTGAGTTGAGAAATCTGCAGAAAGTCTTATGGGTTTTCCCCTGTATGTGACTTTTTGTTTCTCTCTTGCAGCCTTTAGGATCCTTTCTTTATCCTTACTTCTTCTCATTGTGACTATGATGTGTCTTGGTGTCTTCAGGTCTGGGTTGATTCTGTTTGGTACTCTCTGGGCCTCTTGCACCTTGATATCCTTTCTGTTATTCAGGTCTGGGAAATTTTCTTGTATTATTTCCTCTAGAATGTTTGCTTCCCCTTCCTCTCTTTCTTCCTCTGGCAGGCCAATTATACGAATGTTACTTCTTTTGAGATCATCCCATATGTCTCTGTTGTTGTTTTCAGTGTCTCTCAATCTCTTTTTAAGCTCTTTCACCTCTTTCTTAGTTTTCTCTAACTCATCCTCTGTCTGACTAATTCTGTTTTCTGCTTCTGTTAGTCTGCTTTCCCTTGCCTCAGCTTCTTTCTTCATTACATCTATTTCAGCTTTCAGTTCTCTAATTGTCTCAAGATAATCAGTATTTTCCTTGGGGGTCTCAACTGTTGTTTCCCTAATACTGCCATCCCTTTCCTCCAATGTTGTTTTCATTTCTGTGATTAATAAGTTTATTATTGCTTGCATACTTTTCTTATCTATGGTTACTTCTGACTGATTTGTGGTTTCTTCTGGGCTCTTGTCTTCATTCATTGGGGTAGCAGTTTTATTTGTTTTTACTCTACCCATTTTTTTTTATTTATGTGTTTCTCTCTCTCTTTTTTTTTTTTAATGCTCTGTTGTTCCTCAGTTGTTGTGATTTGAGCACAAGTAACACTGTACTAAATACCTTTATGACAATTGCACTCACCAACCTCCGGAATTACAGTAGCAACTGAAGTAAGTATTGAAGGAGTTTAATCGTTACCAGTTAGCCAAAAAATTTCTCCAGTCCGTGAAAAAATAGTAACCAAATCCCAGTGAAGAAAGAGAAAAGAAAGAGAGGATAGCAAGAATAGACAGTTATGCAAATCTACTATCCAGTGTATATTCTAGGGGTAACAAGAGTGTAAAGGGAACTAGAGCAGATATACACACATAGAGAGTCCACTCTGGGTCAGATTTCTTCCCCAAAGTAATTCACAAATTCAGAAAGGCAAAGAAGAAAGAAGTGTATGACAAGATAAAAAAATAATAATAATAAAAAAAGAGATAGAGAGAGATAAGAGAGAGAAAAGGGAGAAGATAAGAAGAAGGGTTGTAATTAAAGAGCAGTGCGAGGAACTTCCCAAATGTGTATCAGTGAGTTTAAAAAAAAAACAACAACAACAACAACAAAAAAAACCCTGTTTGGTGGTATGGGGTATCCTGCTAGTAGCTGGTCCCAGGCACTGCTTATGGGGGGGGGGGCGGCGGGAAGGATGTATGCTTGAAAATTAAAAGGAAGAAAAAAGAATTTTTTTCCCCTATTCTAATTCTTAACCCAAATTAAGTTATAGACACATCCTTGGTATGACCGCTATGGCCCCTTATTGGCTGGCCTGCTAAAGGCAGAAAATCCTATTGTTTACACGAGATGTGTCCGGAGCTCCAAGGTTAGCTGCTTCTCAGTCAGCCATCTTCCGGGAAACCCCTCCCTCCAGACTTTTTTAAAGGATTTCTCAAAAATGAAAACTAGCTCCAAATCCTTTGATCCAATGAGAGCTATACTCAAGAAGTCTTTGGATCTGTTCTCAGGGCCGCGGTGGACCCTGCAGACTCCCAAGAGAAAGCCCCCGAGCTAAAGTGCTCTCTCCGGTTCCTCTGCCCGCTGCGCTCTGCAACTGGCGGAGGAGCCGCCTTCCTGGGCGGGCGGAGGACAATGCCCGGCGCACTCGCCTTGCCTGGCGCCCTGGGAATTCTGGAGCCCCGCTAGTCCGTGTCACCTTTACTCTAATTCTTAACCCAAATTAAATTGTACTCACTTTTTGGTGTCACCCTTTATTAACTGGCCTGCTAAAGGCAGAAAATCCTACCGTTGCCGACGATGCGGTCAGAGCGCTCGCTGTCAGCGACTTCTCAGTCCGCCATCTTCCTCGAAAATACCAATTTCTATTACTCAGAGACTACAAAATTCCAATTCTGTGTGATGGGGATGGGAAATTGCCTGAGTCATAAAATCCATCCAGGGAAGCTCATTTATGTTCAGATGTTTCTATCCTTTTTTTTTTTTTTTTGTCTTTCCCCGCCCCATACATTCTAGCAAGTTTAAAGACTTATTAAATATACTACTGATAATTTGTAATATGTATACATTTATAATTATAATAATAATATAATAAATATCACATATATAGAACTGTCCACTGTAGTTCTATTAGGAATTTGCTTTTCTTGGAAGAAAAACTAGTGCACATAGGGCACTTGCTAACTGCACATTTTTTTTTGGAAAAGATTTGCAAGGTATCAGCTGGCATTTGAAGGCTCTAGACTAAGCAAAAAATCCCTTGACTTGGAGCTGGCCCCCTGTGGTCCCCAGAAGGATACCATATTAGTAAGAGCAGGTAGTAGGAGGGCAGGAGAGCAGCCCTGAAATGAAAGGTATGCAGTGGTTAAAAAAAAAAAAGTAAAGATGGGATTAGAGAAGTGGGACCCCAGTCAAGTGAACATGCTACCATGTACAAAGACCTGGGTTCAAGCCCCTGGTGCCCACCTACAGAACGGAAGCTTCACAACTGCTGCTGGTGTCTCTCTTCCTTTCTTCCTCCTTATCTATTATTCTTTCTCAATTTCTCTCTGTTCTATCACTATATATATTAGTAAAAGCAAAGACTACCAAAAGAATGTGGTGTTGGGAAGTCAAGAAGCAAGAGCAGAAAATAATGCACAATGGTAAATGTTGTCAAGAACTTAAGGGAAACAGAGATTGGGTTGTTATGGTTCATTGGCTTTAGTAAACATGGGATAGTTAGTGACTTAGAGCAGGTATTATGGAGTGTTAGGAATATGTTATCATTTATGGCATGCAGGGAAGGTTAAGAATTGAAATATGACTGAGAGCATGGCTTGTATGTGTACACCCTGAGTTTGAGTCCTAGTATCTTATAGTGGAGCAGTTACCTGGGGTGTCTCTCTTCCTCCCTCCCCTTTTCCCTCCTTCTCTTTCCCTTATGATTTTATAAATTCTTTGAAATTAAAAATCTTGAATTCTAATTCTATCCCTTCACTATTCTGCTATGACTATAGGTGGAAAAATTAATAGACACTAACAAAAGTCTGACTGGTAATCTGGAACCTATAGTTGGCACTTGTTTCTCACCTTTGAAAAGTATTGTCTGGGCTGGGAATATGGATTCATCTATTAACACTCATGTCCAGCAGAGCAGCAATTATAGAAGTCAAATTTACCACTTTCTGCACCCTATAGAGATCTTTGGCCCATACTCCCAAAGGGATAAAGAATAGGGAAGCTTCCAATGGAGGGAATGGGATATGGCACTCAGGTGGTGGGAATTGTATGAATTGTACCCCTCTTATCCCACAATCTTGTCGATCATTATTAAATCACTAGTAAAAAAAGAAGTTGAAAAATAAGAAAGCACAAAGCAGAACTTGGACTGAATTTGATGTATTGCAAAGACTACTGAATTTGATTGTAGTAAAGGACTCTGGTGTAGGGGGGCGGGTTCAGGTCCTGGAACATGATGGCAGAGGAGGACCTAGATGGGACTGAATTGTTATATAGAAAACTGAGAAATGTATAAAGTACTGTGTTTTACTGTTGACTGTAAACCATTACTCCCCCCAATAGAGAAAAAGTAAATTAATTAATTAATTAATTAAAAAAGATCTGTGTATAACAATGTTCATACAAGCACAATTTGTAATAGCCAAAACCTGGAAGAAACCTTGGTATCCAACAACAGATGAGTGGCTAAGAAAGCTGTGGTCTATATACGCAATGGAATACTATTCAACTGTTAAGAATTCACCTTCTTTACCTCATCTTGGGTGAAGGTTGAAGGAATCATGTTAAGTGAGATAAGCCAGAAAGAAAAGGATGAATAGCAGGCCATCTCACTCATAGACAGAAGTTGAGAAATAAGAACAGAAATGGGAAACAGAAAGTCAAAGTTGGATTGAGTTATGGTGGATTGCACCAAAGTAAAGGACTTGGGGTTTGGGGGGAAAGGACTTTCAGGTTCTGGTACAGGATGACGGAGGAGGACCTAGGCTGAGGGTGAGAGTGCTTTATAGAAAACTGATGAATTTTACACATGTAGCAACAACTGTATTTACTGTAAACTATTAATCCCCCCAGTAAAAATATAAAAAGAAAAGTGTTGTCTGGTTTACTGTTGCATAGGCTGGAGATACACAGTTACTTTGCCCCTTGGCCCACATTGGAGCTTCCCTTTATTTATTTTTCCATGTACTGCAAGTGCAGATTTTTGAGGATGTGTTTATATCACAGGAGCTGAAAATGGTTTAGATTCTGGGTACCAGATAAGATTGTGGATATTTCCATTTTGAATATCCCTGCTTATACAATGGAGAACAGGCCTCACATCTTTTTATTCATGGATTCCTGCTATTTATCTCTTCTGGCCCCCACACAATCTCTGTTTTTTAAAAACTAAATGGTTCTGTTATTTATTTTCAACTCAAACAAAATTAAAATTAATTCTGCTTTGAGACTTTTGAGCAACGTACTCCGAGATAATTGGTTACACTCTGGGGTGTTACATAGGAAAATATAGCCCTGGTTCTTTGTTTTCTGTCGTCCCCGTCCCCAAAGATCTCACTCATAGTAGCATCTTTAATAATAAGGAATATTACTGGTAATAGGAAAGTTATATGATCATGGACAACACTGTCCTTGAAACGATGACGTTTTTACTTAAGTCTCTCTGGAAAAAAATGGTTTATGTTAGGTTTAAAAAAATTATTGAACACTGCATCATAACATTACATAAATTCCAGGTCTCTGTGTATGTGTACTCATCATCATAAATCAACATCTGCATTAAGTCCACCATAAATGTTCAGATCTGTCTGTCCACCAAAAATTTGACACTTCCTTTTTTTTTTTTTAATCTGACTCTTCTTCCCTCTTCTGGTAATTACTAATTTGGTCTTTTCATCTAAAGGTTTTTGCTTTTATTTATTTTATTTATTTGTTTGTTTTCTTTGTGCACCATATGAGTGAAATCATAAGGTCTTTGTCTCTGTACATCAAGTTCTTTTGTTTAGGAGTCAACCTAGGTTGTTGGGAAAGAGATAACTTGGGAGTCTGTTTTCTTCTCTCATTAAATATCCTTATTTAACCTTTCTGTTTTGCCCACTGGGAAAACACTGATATTTATATTTACTGCTTCCTAGTGACATGAAACAGCCAAATACTGTGTGTATGATGCATGTATGTGTTTGTGTGTGAAAAATTACACTAGTATTATAGTATAATATTATAGTATAACTAGTCCACCCTAGTTAGACTTAGATTTCTTGATGAATTCTACTATTTCAAATGTGTACTCCTAAGAATTTTTAAAGTAGACCATGAGGAGCTTAAATTCATTTTTTTTAGAGTAATGAAAGTGATTTATGTAAAATGCAGTCTTCAACTAAAAATCTCATTTGGGAAGGGAGATATGCTAATTATAATTTTACATTTGGTGCTGGTCTTCTCTTATGTAGAAACTAATTATACATTTGGAAGGTCATTAGTGATTTTGGTGGAGAGCTTCATTATATATTTCCTTTCTGTTAAAATATGTGGAAAACAGTTGCTCAGCTCTAATTAGTACCTCTGAGCTTTTCTCCATGGTAGTATGGTGGGTAAACAGCTTGGTGGTAAAAAAGAGACAATAGCATGTGTTGCATACTTCATGATAGATAGGCATTCTGTTAGCCACTTGACATGTGCTTCTGTCATCTATGTTATACCTGATTTAAAGTCACTACTCTTAAGTATGCTCACATAACTGCCTCATACCTCCTAGCTGGCAGTATGGCAAGTTAAGTCTAGCTGCACAATGCAATAAGTTGGGGACTTTAAAATGAACAGCAAGAAAGGATGATACCTTCCCATCCCAAGTGGCTGTCATTCACACTCAGAATGGAGATCTAGAGTGAGTCTTTTATTTATTTATTTATTTATTTAAAAGAGAATGTTTTTCCCCCAGGGGGTGGGGGCTGGGATAGTAAGATAACTCTCCTGAGATTGCATTGCACCTGCTTTGTCATTTGTACAATGCAGGTTTGAGCCCATCCTCTGCAACTTGACTTCTGGAAGCTTCAGTGCTGTGTTGTCTTTTTCTCCCTCTTTTTCTCCTTCTTCTCTTCTTCCTCCTCACCTTTATTCTTTTTAAAGATTTTATTTATTAATGAGAATTATTGGAGGAGAGAGAGAGAAAGAACCAGACATCACTCTGGTATAAGTGCTGCTGGGGATTGAACTCGGGACCCCAAGCTTGAGGGTCCAATGCTTTAGTTACTATGCCACCTCCCGGACCACTTCTTCTATTTTTAATTTTTGTTTATTTATTAATGGGAGAGAGAAGAAACAAGAGCATGACTCAGGTACATATAATTCTGGGGATCAAATTTGAGACATATCTGCTGTGCCCCTTCCTGGGCCACATGTCTACCTTATTCTATCTGAGAAGGTCAGCCCAGAGTGGTGAAACCCCATGAGGTGGTCAAAGAAAGAAATGAAGAAAGAAAGAAAGAAAGAAAGAAAGAAAGAAAGAAAGAAAGAAAGAAAGAAAGGAAGGAAGAAAGAGAAAAAGAAAATGAAAACAGAAGGAAAACACAAAGCAAAACTTGGTTTGGATTTGGTGTATTTCTCCAAAGTAAAGGACTCTGGGGTGGGGGATATTTGTTCAGGCCCTTCTGAAAGATGATGGCAGAAGAGGACCTAGGTGGGGGTTAGAGTGTTATGTGGAAAACTGAGAAATGTTACACAGGTACCAACTACTGTATTTTATTGTCGACTGTAAACCATTAATCCCTTCAGTAAAGGAAAAAGGAAAGACAAGAAAGGTTAAACCTCCCTGGCTGATTCCAGTGTTCCATAGTGAGAACCAGTATTGTAAGTGGGGTGGGGGAGGCTTGGACTATAGCTAACTAGTGGTTTGTGTAACAGCTGGATTGGCATTTTGCAATGAACTAAACAATGTGGAGCTTGAAACTTTCACACTCCCTTTTTAGTATGCTTTGCAATCTTGTGAAGTAGATTTTGTTATCTTTCTATATAACTTTGTAAGTTCTAGGAGTCTATTAGCTAAAGCTGTTGTCCACTGTAGAATTATATTGAGGGTTGGGGAAGAAAGAGTCTTGCCAGATACCTATGAAGGGCAGATGAGATGTACCTAAGTGTCTACAAGTATAACCTCCCCTCATAACATGGAAGTAAAAATAATTAGACTGAGGTTCCAGGTCCAACTGTGGACTTGTGTCATTTATTTGATCAATTTATATATGTCTCATACATACATTATACAAATATATTGAATATATGTATAAACAAAATGTATATTTACATGCTATATACATTATCAATATATAAGCCACATGCTTATTATACATGATATTACATATTGAATCTATGTGCATACATGTTATATATACATTACATATTACATATGAATTTATTTTATACATATGATAACACATACACACATGCATACTTGATATATATGGTGATCTCCATTTCTGTATAACCCAATACACCCAGGTCCTGTTCAAAAAGATAGTTGTCCCCAAATATGTGAGAGGATCTAGGTTCAAGCCCTGATCCCTACCTGTAGGTAGGAGGTAAGTTTCACAAGTGGTGAAGCAGTGCTGCGATGTCTCTCTCCCTTTCTTTCTCTTTCTTTCTTTCCTTCTTTCTTTTTTTTTGGATATGTACTTAAAAATTTTTTTTAATCTTTATTTATTATTGGATTGAGATAGTCAGAAATTGAGAGGGAAGGGGAAGATAGGGAGAGAGACAGAGATGCACCTGCAAGCCCAGCTTCATCCCTCATGAAGCTTCTCCCTGCAGGTAGGGACTGGGGGCTCGAACCTGGGTCCTTGTGCACTGTCACATGCTGGCCCCCCCTTTCTTCCTGCCCTTTCCCTCTCAATTTCTATCTCTATTCAAAATAAATAAAGAAATCTGAAAAAAATCAATCTGTTGGAATTAATTACAAAAGCAGGTAGAACTGCATGATGATATCAAAGTGGTGTGGCTGGATGGAGTCTGGACAAGACCTTTTTTTAAAAATATTTATTTATTTTCTTTTGTTGCCCTTGTTGTTTTATTGTTGTAGTTATTATTGTCATTGTTGTTGATAGGACAGAGAGAAATGGAGAGAGGAGGGGAAG
This sequence comes from Erinaceus europaeus, assembly GCF_950295315.1. NCBI lineage: Eukaryota > Metazoa > Chordata > Mammalia > Eulipotyphla > Erinaceidae > Erinaceus > Erinaceus europaeus. Next base: position 42,889,799 of record NC_080165.1, read on the forward strand.
AAAGAGGGGGGAGAGAAAGATAGACACCTGCAGACCTGCTTCACCGCTTGTGAAGGGACTCCCCTGCAGGTGGGGAGCTGGGGGCTCAACTGGGATCCTTCTGCTGGTCCTTGCGCTACCGCCCAACTCCCAGGACAAGACCTTCTAAGTTTAAGTTCTAATGTTGCTACTTATCAGATGTATGATTTGGAGGAAAATGTTTTAATTTTTTGATTAAAATTACTTATTTTATTTTATTGACAGAGAGATATAGAGGGGCCTTATGGTGGCTCACTTGGCTGAGTATGAATGTTATGTGCAAGGACCAGGTTCGAGTCTTCACTCTCCACCTGTAGGAGGGATGTTTTAGGAGTAGTAAAGCAGTGCTACAAATGCCTTTCTCTTTCCCTCTTTTTTTTACTTTTTTAAAAAAATATTTATTTCCTTTTGTTGACTTTGTTTTATTGTTGTTGTTGTTGTTGGATAGGACAGAGAGGAATGGAGAGAGGAGAGGAAGACAGAGAGGGGGAGAGAAAGATAAACACCTGCAGACCTGCTTTACCGCCTGCAGATGGGGAACCAGGGACTTGAACCAGTATCCTTAGCCGGTCCTGTGCTTTGCAACACCTGTACTTAACCTGCAGTGCTACTGCCCAACTCCCATCTCTTTCCCTCTTTCCCTTCCCCTTCTATCTCAGTTTCTCTCTGTCTCTATTAAATGAATAAATAAATATTAAAAAGGGAGTGATATAAAGAGGAAGGAAAGAAGGAAGAATGGAAGGATACAGAAAGAGAGAGAGAGAGAGAGAGAGATCTGTGCACTGCTCAGCTCTGGTTTATAGTAGTATTAGGGATTGGATCTGGGACCTCAGAATATGAGAGTCTTTTGCATAACTATTAAGCTATCTCCCCAGAGGAGGTTTAATTTATTCATTTGTAAAACAAATTCCTTGAAGAGCTTCAGAGTGTTGTGAATATTAAAGGGAGTATGGACTGACCTGTGATTGCTCGTGTTCAGTGGGGAAGCAATTACAGAAGCCAGACTTCTCACCTTCTGCACCCCCTAATGACCCTGGGTCCATACTGCCAGAGGGATAAAGAATAGGGAAGCTAACAGGGGAGGGGATGGGATATGGAGTTCTAGTGGTGGGAATTGTCCTATAGTCTTGTCAGTGTTTCCATTTTATAAATAAAACTTATTAAAGAAATAAAAAGATATTAAGAATGCTTTTGTAACTTAAACATAAAAGTGAACTCTACAAGTGAAAAAAAAGGTAAATATAGGTAAAAGGCATTTGAGTGATATCCGTCTGTCATTTAGTTAACACCCCAGATACTAGATGTGATGGTGATGGTGATGGTGTTGTTGATGATGACGACAATGGCGATTAAAAATTTTAACCTGGCTGGTAATAGGATTGATTCTAATGGGGACCTGGGTCTTCAGAGAAGGTGGCAGCAAGATATTTGTAGATACAAATTCCACAAATGGTTCTGAATTCTATTCAGTCTTTCTTGCCTATTGAAGCAAAGATTATAAGGATAGAATTTATAGAAAAACAGATTCTCAAAAGATTATATTTTTCAAGATTTTTCTCAATTGTGATTAAAGAGATAGCTTGCACCCCCTGTCCTGCCCCATTATTTTATTTTATTTTATTTTTATTTATAAATGGAAACACTGACAAAACCATAGGATAAGAGGGGTACAACTCCACACAATACCCACCACCAGAGCTCTGTATCCCATCCCCTCCCCTGATAGCTTTCTTATTCTTTAACCCTCTGGGAGTATGGACCCAGGGTCATTATGGGGTGCAGAAGGTGGAAGGTCTGGCTTTAGTAATTGCTTCCCTGCTGAATGTGGCTGTTGACAGGTTGATCCAAACTCCCAGCCTGCCTCTCTTTCCCTAGTGGGGTGGGGCTCTGGGGAGGAAGTGGATTTTAAAGAGTAGTTGGTGCTCTGGTGATACTGAATTTGAAAAGGTGTTCAACTATAACTCTAAATTGTATACAGACCTATAAAGCAATACTATCTCAATTTTTTAAAAATTGTGTGTTTGAAATAATGACTAAGGATTAATGGACTCTCAGCACGTATAAGGGCTGTAGAAGCTATTGACAGACTTAGGGGCAAGGAAGCAGAGGCTAAATAAGGGAATTTTCTGTCAAGGACAGTTTTTAGGAGAGGGGGAAGGGAGAGGGAGAAGGATACAGAGACAGAGACACCACTAGTTTATACTAAAACATACAGTCTCCCTCACATTCTTGTTTGAACCATGCTTATCTTCTCTCTGTACTAGCAAAGGAAAATGAGACCTGTTTTAATGTTATTGGACTGAGTTGAGTTTCCACTAAATCTTGATGAAGTATCTCAGTGTGACTATGGGGTTTATTTTATCTTATTTATTCATTTACTTTTTTAACTGGAGTGCTATTCACCTCTGGCTAGTGGAGGTGCTGGGTATTGAACCTTTTACAATGCAAATCCTCTATATAGCTGCTGTGTTGTCCCCTTGGCCCTGCAGTTTAGGTTTTGAAAGAGGTAACTAAGTTAAAATATTCATTAAGGTAGAGCCTAATCCAATAGTACTGAAATCCTTATGCAAGATGAAATTTGTACATGCACAGCAGGAAAACCACATGAAGACACAGCAAGGAGGTAGCCAGCCATCAGCCAAGGAGAGAGGCCTTGGAAGAGACCAGTGATTCAAACATCTTGAGCTTGGAACTCTTGCCTTTAGAACAAGGAAAAATATAGTTCTTTTGCTCTCAATTTGTACTGCTTTGTTATGGAACCACTAGCACTCTTACAGAGGCAGCTAGTAAATTCTCCCTGAGTGCCAGTATTTCTTGGGTGAATGTTGAGAGCTGAGGGAAAGCAGTACAATATAATGAGTTATGATTTCAAGCCAAGTTGTTATCATTATTTTTTATGAGAGAGACCAGAGTACTGTTTCACCATATGTGGTGCTGAGGATCAAACTCAAGGTCTAACACTTGTAAGGGATGTGCTCTACCGTTGAGCCATCTCAAGTCTTAAACCAACCGACTCTGTGAATTCAACCGTTCTACTTAACCATTTTGTTCTTAATTTTTACAAAGCGGGGGTAAGCTTTACATTATTGTTATGATGTATACTATTTATTATACTATTATATTATATTATTTATTTAAGTTTTGTCACTGTGCCTGACACATGGTAAGCACTCAACAAGTGGCATTTATTGTTATCCTGATCTAGTACATCCATTAGAGGTTTGTTGAGTTATAAGTTATGTACACTGATAGTGAATCTTAAATATTTGCTTATATATGAACTTGGAAGAAACTAGCTAGCAACTACTTCTTCCAAACTGGCTCATAACAGATTTAAAAGCATTTGCTTCTGATGTGCCAGGAAGTTTGGAATGAAATGATAACAAGAATTTCTTTGAAAGTGTAAATAAAGTCGTTAAACAATATGATATGAACACTTTTTTGTTCTGTAGTGCAGAAATTAATAGTGGTTTTCATACCCTTTCCAGCGATGTTTATTTGTAGGAGGCGATGCAAAAAGAGTACTGTTTGTGGAGAAAAAATAGCTTTCCTTTAAATAAGGAATTGTTTAATTAAATTGGTTTTGTTCTGGAGCATATAAGGCAGTGCTTCAGAGGAAAATATCCCAGACGTGGACTGTTGCCTACCTCATTGGTGAGCCACTGGTAAACCACTGGAGTGGACGAAATAATCTAGGACTGTTAATATTTTCTATTTGTTAAAAAATAGCCTGTTTGCACGTCTTCATTAAGGACAACCGTGTTTTTCACTCCTGGCAAAGTTCTTTTCTTGTTGGGAGATTATGAAAGCCATAGACTAGAAATCCCTCAAATAATGTCTGTCTAGCAGCACATTAAGACAGAAAGATTTATGACTTACATTTCAAAAGTGCAAGCCAGTTTTGATTGTAGCTGGTGAAGTAAGGCAGACCCTCAGGCATATACTTTATTTTTTTGTGGTAGTTTTGAAATGTTGCAAAAACTAGAAATTCAGCCCTTGCTGAATCGGAGTCATGGTGGGTTTGTGTTGAAGCATCTTATCAAAAACAGCTTTGTATCACTACTTTCTTGCACAGAGGGCTTACATAGTTCTTTTTTAAATATTTATTTATTTTCTCTTTTGTTGCCCTTTTTTATTGTTGTCGTAGTTATTATTGTTGTTATTGATGTTGTCTTTGTTAGGTAGGACGGAGAGAAATGGAGAGAGGAGGGGAAGACAGAGAGCTGGAGAGAAAGATAGACAACTGCAGATCTGCTTCACTGCCTGTGAAGCGATTCTCCTGCAGGTGGGAAGCTGGGGGCTTGAACCGGGATCCTTAAGCCTGTCCTTGCGCTTTGTGCCACGTGCACTTAACCTGCTGTACTAAAACCAGACTCCCCACACAGTTCTTTAATTGTGGCAAGAATACTGTAAGACATGAGGAACAAAAGTGAAATTTTCATTTTTTCTGCTCTGGAAAAAGCAGAGTCAGTTGGAGGGTAAAATCTTTGTACTTTTTTGTTTAAAAGGTAAATGTTTATTAAAGAGTATATATTTTCATTCTCTCTGGTCATTCATATTGTTGCTGTTGGTACCTATAAAAGGCATATTTTTTCCATTAAGATGATATACTCTGTCATACAGTTTTTGGTATTTGTCTTTTTTTAACTTATTTTAATAAGTACAATACCAATAGATCCATCCAGGTTGTTACACATGGCAAGATTTCCCAAGATGAAACTTTTTTTTTTTTACAAGTTCATTTACCATTTATGCCTATTTTCTTAAACTTTGTAGTAGGTGCTAATATAATTCTGAGAATAGAGTAAGTATCATTACAGATTTCTTTGGGGGTGGTAAAGACAGACAACAGCTATAGGCCTGAGTTCTTTAGAATGGTGTGTGTTTGTTGAGTCTGTAGGGAACTTAACAGGGAATTCACAATTACAAATTTAAAAAGGTTTCTTATATTCCTGTCACCCTGATTTATCAGTCAGAGTCAAAAACTTACGTGCTCTCTTAGCTGTTTTCCATATTTCTCTAGTAACAGTTATGGAAAATACACAGTTTTAAGACTGCTTTTCATTTCACTTTGGTGATTTGTAATGTCCATTTTTTAGTATTTATTTATTATTGGATAGAGATAGGGAGACATTGATAGCAGTTGGGGAGATAGAGAGGGAGAGGGTGACAGACGCCTGCAGCCCTACTTCACCACTTGTGAAGCTTCCCCCCTACAGGCGGGGACCAGGGGCTTGAACCTGGGATCTTGTGCACTGTAGTGTATACACTTAACCAGGTGTGACACTGCCTGGCCCCTTGTAATGTCCATTTTTAAGGAATAATTTTATTGGGGGGAAATGCTGATTTATAAGACTGTTGTTGTAAGTGCACAGCTTCATATCTTTCCATGATGGGTATCAGCACACCACATCCTTTATCAATTTACCATATTCCCTCATCATAGGATACTAGGTCTCTGTCCCTTTTCAACTAGTTTTCTTCTTTTCCTCCTCCTTTAGAATCTTTGAATCTACTGCAGTGGATCAATTAATAGCTAGCTAATTAATCAGTAACTTATTAAAGTTTCACTCTGTATTTCATTTCCTTGTTTTCAAGTCCCACCTTTGAATGAGATCATCTGAGAGTCATCCTTCGGCTAATATTCGGCTTATTCACTGAATATGATTCATTCAGATTTCATCCAAATTGTTTCCTCATTTCTAACGGTTGAGTTGTATTCCATTGTGTATATGTACTTCAATTTCCTTAATTACTCATCAGTCATTTGGCATTTGGAGTATTTCCAAATTTTAGCTATTGCAAATAACACGTAATAGATTTCTTTAGATAAGTGTTTTTATATTCTTTGGGTAGAAGCCTATGAGAAGAATTGGCAGATCATATGTAGGTCCATTTTTATAATATCTATTTTAAATAATATTGCATTGAATGGGGTTTTACTATTGACTACTGTTCCTCCGTTCTTCTTATCCAGTGTTTACTTTTTGAACATCCAATGAATAAATGTTCAGAAATTAGTCAAAAGTGTGGTTTGTAGCAAACATTCCCATATTATTTTTTTTAAAGAGTTATGAGGTGCATCCTTCAGTTTTTTGTCTACTAGCCAGCATCTTCACTACTTGTTGAACTTTCAAGTTCCTTCTTGCTACTAGAAGCAAGAGGTGAATCTTTACTTGCACAATATTTTTGTGCACCTAGTAATAATGTAATGATAGTGCATTTTATTTTATTTCTTAATTTTTTTAAATCTTTATTTGTTGGATAGAGACAGTCAGTGATTGAGAGGGAAGGGAGTGATAGAGAGGGAGAGAGACAGAGAAACACCTGCAGCACTGCTTCACCACTTGTGAAGTTTTCCCCCTGCCCGTGGGGACCAGGGGCTGGAACCTGGGTCCTTGCCCACTGTAACATGTGCACTCAACCAGGTGTGTCACTACCTGGTCCCTTATCTTATTTATTTTTTAAATTTTATTTATTTATTTTCCCTTTTGTTGCCTTTTTTTTAATTGTTGTTGTAGTTGTTGTTATTGATCGTCGTTGGATAGGACAGAGAGAAATGGAGAGAGGAGGGGGAGACAGAGAAGGAGAGAGAAAGACACCTGAAGATTTGCTTCACTACCTGTGAAGCGACTCTCCTGCAGGTGGGGAGCAGGCGTGGTGGGGAGCAGGCGTGGTGGGGAGCAGGCGGGGTGGGGAGGGGGCTCAACCAGGATCCTTACACTGGTCCTTGTGCTTCACGCCACATGTGCTTAACCCGCTGCACTAGCCCCCGACTCCCTGATAGTGCCTTTTAAAATTTACAGCTACCTATAGATGTGCAAGAATCATGACTTGTAAAAAGTACCCCCTACTAAACTCAATAACTTTTAAGTGCCCAGATTTAGGCACTTACTTCCCATTTAAGACTGATTACTTAAGGTTTGTCTCCTTGTGCACCTGGGAATGAACTCGGCCCAGAGGGGTTTACAGAACTCTGCAGCCTTGGTGAGAGCTTCCAGCTTTTGTGCCCTGGGGCCCTTGCTGGTCTGTGCTCAAATGAGCTCATTCCTGTAGTCTTCAGTGTTAGCCTCTTGCTGCTGCATCACCTGCTGCTTCTGTAGTCCCTTCTGTGGTTTTAGGTGGAAGTCAACACTCAACATTACTTTTATTATTTTTAACTTCAGTAGCTCCTTATTAAAGAGATGATGATTTACAGCATTATTGTGTCACAAGGGTACACTCCTACCTTTCCCAAAAAAGATAGGTGTTAGTACACCTTACTTTTCACCAAAGTTTCGAACTGTAAGCCTTATTCTTCTTTCCTTCCATCCATCCATCCTTCCTTCCTTCCTTCCTTCCTTCCTTCCTTCCTTCCTTCCTCCCTCCCTTCCTCCTTTCTTTCTCTCTCTCTCTCTCTTTTGTTTCACTGTTTGGAAAGTTCTTTTATTATTATTATTAGTGATTTAATAATGATTGACAAGATTGCTGGATAAGAGGGATACAATTCCACACAATTCCCACTACCAGAGTTCCATATCCCATCCCTTCCATTGGGAGTTTCCCTACTTTTTATCCCTCTGGGAATATGGACCAAAGATCTTTATGGGCTGCAGGAGGTGGGAGGTCTGGTTTCTGTAACTGCTTCTCCACTGGACATGGGCATTGGCAGGTCAATTCATAACCCCAGCCTGTCTCTATCTTTTCCTAGTGGGGTAGGGCTCTGGGAAGGTGGGCTTCTAGGACACATTGGTGAGGTCATCTGCACAGGGAAGTCAGGTTGGCATCATGGTAGTATCTGCAGTTTGGTGGCAGAAAAGCATTAAGATATAAAGCAGAGAAAATTGTATTTTGACCCAGCTTCCCTTAAGAGAGTGGGACAGTTCCTAACATTGTTGTTCTACATCGAGGGCAAGCCATTTTCTTGAATCTTATTCACTCTCAGCTAGCTTCTTGGCTGTTCCCTGAGGCTGGAGTGTGACCCAGGTGGGTCTCCAGCTCTCTGTACTTGAACATTCTCGTGGGATACTGTAAGCAGTGTATCTCTATAGGACTGGCTTCTTGTTGGACTGCATTTCAAGAATCTAGACAACCATCTCTTCTGTTGGCAACCTACATCATTCCCTTGGACTTCTTTAGAGATTCCATCAGTTTCTCTGGTCCTAAAACTTTTATACTCACCCCATAAACTCTCATTTCTAAGCTTCAGTCTTGCCTTAATAAATCGCTGCAGATATGTGCAGACAAATAGTCCTGCTATCATTAGGGCTTTTCTTTTCTCTGTGATTATTTTAGAAATCACATGCTTTCAGTTTTTTTAGCTTTGCTCTTCATTTATGAGGACTGTTATTATACTTAAAAAGGGGAAAGAAAACACCTTACCTGAATTTCTGGAGGCTGGTTTGAGTTTCTGATATATCTTTGCTTTAGGTTTATAAAACTCAGTTTAAGAAATGGAACTCCAAAATTCATTTTGCCCTAGAGGCTCCCTGTAGAAGAAAGGTGACATTGGAGGACTGGGAAATGTCAAGTCTGACTGTTGGATGGGAAAGGGAACCCAGATGGAGCAATAGGAGACTACAGAATTCAGTTCCCTCCTCCATCTGTTTTCTTTTGTATATAGAGACAGAGGAGGCAGAGAGAGTGAAAGAGAACATAGCACCAAAGCTTCCTTCAGTGTGGATCTCACACACAGCGGAGCAACACACTATCCAACCGAGCAATTTCTCAGACTCCAGCAGTCAGTTCTTCAGAATTCAGTTATACTTATTGTGTGTTAAATTTATTCAATGCTCAGTTTGTGCACATGTTACTTTAGGAGGGGTAGATCTACATTAATAACAAGTGCTTATCAATCAGTACAAGTACTGCTTTGTGATATCTTTACAAAAATAGTTTATGTTATGACATGTGTCTTAGGCATGCGTAGTTGAAATTTTTTTTTAATTTCTTTATTGGGGAATTAATGTTTTACGTTCAGCAGTAAATACAATAGTTTGCACATGCATAACATTTCCCAGTTTTCCATATAACAATACAACCCCACTAGGTCCTCTGTCATGCTTCTAGGATCTGTATTCTCCCCACCCCACCCACCCCAGAGTCTTTTATTTTGGTACAATACGCCAATTCCAGTTCAGGTTCTACTTGTGTTTTCTTTTCTGATCTTGTTTTTCAACTTCTGCCTGAGAGTGAATAATTGCAGTTTAATGTTATGTATATCACACTAGGTTTACCCTCAATGTCCAGTTCTATCCATCATCATGTATCTTTTTCCTTGCCTCTCTCCTGATTTATCTACTTCCTCTGCCATTTTCCTTCTCATGACCACTTAATTGGTCTTGTAGTCCAATGATTATTTTGTTAGTATATATTTTTCTCTATATGCCTCAAATGTGTGAAAAACATAATGGTTTCTCCTTTGGATTACTTCACTAAAGTATAGTACCCTCTAGGTTCTTCCATGTCTTAGAAACAAAGTCTCTGAAACATTTCTTTCTTTCTTTCTTTCTTTTTTTTTGGCAAAGTCTTGTGTATTAGTTCTCTAGATTCCACATAAAAGTGAAACCATCACATAGTTGCGTTTCATCTGTGTACTGGTATCACTAAGTATTACCTCCAGTTTGATCTATTTTTGTCCCAGAGGACACAATCTCTTTTTTGACTGCAGAGTAATATTCTATGGAGTATATGTCTTCTTAATCCAGTCATCTGTTGATGGGCATTTAGGCTACTTCTCCTCTTTGGCTATTGTGAATAGTGCAGCTTTGAACATAGGAATGCATATGCTTTTTCAAATTAGTGTTTCAGTGCCCTTTGGATAAATGCCTCAGAGTGCTACTGCTGGATTGTAAGGGAATTCCATTTTTATCTGTTAAAGGACTCTTCCAAAGTGGCTGAATCAATTTATTTTCCCACCATCAGTGTAACAGAGTCCCTTTTGGGCTGGAAAATTTTTGTTGTAAATGTGACCGTATGTCTTATAGGCTGCTTAGCAGCATTGCTGATGACTACTCAGGCCTCTGGCTATGATAGCTAAAAATATTCACTGTGGGTATAAACTATCCCCAGTTGAGAAACACTGATTTATACTCATTCCGTATCCCCCATTTCTTCAAGAGTATTTGGAAGCAAATCTCATACATCAAATCAAACATATTTGTAACAGATAATGCCTTGAATTTAGTTGGCCCTTTACAAGATAGGAGCAAAGATTTAAGTCTATTCCTGTGGGTGTTGCTCTAATAGCAGTTAGCTGTTCTTGACTGCAGATACATTCATAATTCCTGTCAGTTATTAGTGTTGATGTGGGCTTGCAGACACAAAGAAGTTTATATCATGCTCCATCCTGTACCTCTGTAAAAACGTGGTAAGGTATTCATAACATAAAACTTGCTACTTTAATCATTTTTAAATGGACAGTATAGGTCAGTAACATTGAGTACATTCATATGATTAAGCAACCATCACCACCAGCCATCTTTAAAACATTTTTCATCTTATAAACTAAAACTCTGTACCCACTAAATAACAAACCAACTTCATTCTCTAGTCTCTGGAAAACACCTTTCTACTTTCATTTTCTATGAATTTGACTATTCTAGGTACATTATATAAATAGAGCCATATAATATTTTTTCCTTTTGTGATTGGCATGTTTCACTTGGATATATATATGTTTTTAAAATTTCATTAGTGATTTAATATTGATTTACAAAATTAGATGTCAGCAGGGGTATAACTCCACACCATTCCCACCAGCAGTATTTTGAATCCCCAGTCCCTTCACTGCAAGCCACCACAGTTCTCTTAAGGTTGCAGACATGGGTTAGCTATCACCTCTACAACTATCTGTTACATTCGTACATAACTGACTTGGCACAATATATTCATCCATGTTTTGTGGTGTGCTAAAAATTTCTCCATTCTAAGGCTAAATACTATTCACTATTTGTATTAATATCATATTTAACTTATTTTATTTGTCTATTGATGGGCTTTTGGCTTGTCATCACCTTTTGGCTATTCTGAATAATGCCATGAATGTAGGTAGACAAAAATATCTTTTAAAATTTTTTTTTAAAGTTTTAAAAAATATTTAGTCCCTTTTGTTGCCCTTGTTTTATTGTTGTAGTTACTATTTTTGTTGTTATTGATGTCATTGTTAGATAGGACAGAGAGAAATGGAGAGAGGAGGGGAAGACAGAGAGGGGGAGAGAAAGATAGACACCTGAAGACCTGCTTCACCGCCTGTGAAGCAACTCCTCTGCAGGTGGGGAGCCAGGGGCTCAAACTGGGGTCCTAACAGGTCCCTGCACTTTGCGCCACGTGTGCTTAACCCGCTGTGCTACCGCCTGACTCCCATATAAAGGTATCTTTTTCTTTTTTTTTCTTTCTCTTTTTTATTATCTTTATTTATTTACTGAATAGAGACAGCCAGAAATCAAGAGGGAAGGAGGTGATAGAGAGGGAGAGAGATGCCTGCAACACTGCTTCACCTCTTGCAAAGCTTTCCCCCTGCATGTCCCCACCAGGGGACCAGGGGCTTGACCAGGGTCTTTGAGCATTGTTATGTGTGCACTCAACCAGGTGTGCCACCACCTCTTCCCCTCACAAGACAAGAGTTTCTAAAGAACAACAACAACAACAATAACTCTTAGACCTCATAGATCAGAAGCAGATTCAGAATTTGTGGCACTGCACTCAGAGATCTTATGTAAGGAAGCTAAAAAGTGGAGCTAGGCGGTGGTGCATCTGGCTAAGTGCTCATGTTACAGTGCACAAGAACCTGGGTTCAAGCCCATGGTCCCCACCTGCAGGGGGAAACTTCACAAGTGGTGAAACAGGGCTGTAGGTGTCTCTCTTTTCCTCTTCTTCTCCTTCTCCTTCTCCTTCTCCTTCTCCTTCTCCTTCTCTTCCTCCTCCTCTTCCTCCTCCTCCCCCTCTTCCTCCTCTTCCTCCTCTTCCCCCTCTTCCCCCTCCTTCTTCTCTCCCTCCTCCTACTCCTCTCCTCCTCCCGATCCTCCTTCTCCTTCCCCTTCTCCTCCTCCCCTCTTTCTCCTCCTCCTCCCCCCTCCTCCCCCTTCTTCTTTTTAACCAGAGCACTGTTCAGCTCTGGATTATGATAGTGCAGGGGACTGAACCTGGTGCCGGGCTAGCATGGGGGTGCCTCTTCTCAGGCGCTTACTCTCTGGGTTGGAGAGATTCCACTGGAACCAGCCTGGGCTGCTACTCACTCAGCGACCCTAGAGAGATGACCCAGGAACTGAGTTCGTGGTGGCAAGGTGATTCAGTTCTCCATATATAGCTATCTTAATGGATGTGAAGTAGTCTTATTGTGGCTCACTATCTTTTAAGATTTACATCTTGCATCTGAAAAGTAATTCTGCTAGAATTCTCCTGCTAGAACTAAGTGTTGCTTAGTTCCCCCTTTGCTTTGGAACAGTTTACCATGGAACATTCAGTTAGTCATGCAACACAACTGTGAAGAGGTGGTGGAGTGGGTTATGTTTTGTGTAGGGGAAAATTTTCAATTCATAATGAAGCCTTAAGTTTTGGTATTTTCAACGGGAAGTTAAGGGAATGAATTTTTGTCAGTTAATCAGAGATTGTTAGGTTTGGAAGAGACATAGAATACTGGTTCTCTCCACAGCACACTTTTTGCAAAAAGAAAAAAAAGAAGAAGAAGAGAGAGAGATATGAATCCAAGGCCATATCTCTTATTTTTTCCAAGATTTATTTATTTAATAAATTAACAGGCAGCTAGAGAATTGAAGTGAAAGAGATCAAAGTACCACACAGTTCTGGTTTATGATGGGGCAGGGGATTGAATCTGGGACCTCTGGAAACTCAGGCTCTACCTGTGCTCCACCAAGCTTGGCTATTCCCCTAGCCTCCCCAACTCTTAAAAATATTTATTTTTAGGGGGTTTGACAATGGTGCACCTCGTTAAAGGGATATGTTGCCATGCACAAGGACCTGGGTTCAAGCCTCTATTCTCCACCTGCAGGATACTTTGTGAGAAGTGAAGCAGGTCTGCAGGTGTTTGTCTTTCTCCCTCTCATTTCCCTCCTCTCTCAAGTTCTCTATGTCCTATTAAATAAAAATAGAAAGAAAAAACTTATTTTTATGCAAGAATTCTCTTTTTTGCATGCTCTCCAGCGCTAGATGATAAGCTACTGCAAACATGGGTTGGAAAAGTCTTTCTGGCCTTTTTCCTCCTTGATCCTAGTGACTTTCAAACTTGAATGTTCATCACAGTCGTTTGAAGGGAGAGGCTACTAAAACAAAGCTTACTGAGTTCATTCTAGAGATATCTAATCTGGAAGGTTGGGGTGGGGCCATGTAGTTCTAACATGTTTTCAGGTGGTAATGATACTGCTAGTTAGAGAACAAGCTCTTGGTATAATCTCAGGTATGCATGATTTTCTCATTCATTACTGGCTAGTCAAGTAGAATAGATTTCCCCATGGCTGCACTCCTAAGTAAATTTTCTTAATTTGCAGAAGTGGGCTGGTATATGGGCCAAGAGAATGAAAGAACCTGTGATAGATCAACTTTATGGTGGCCATCGCTTCACATTTTGAACCTTGGTTTAGATAGCTATTGTGTGTGTGTGTGTGTGTGTGTGTGTGTGTGTGTGTATGAATGAGTGTGTTGCTGTTAGTTGTACATTTTAGCTATGAAGAAAGATAAAACCATACCACATAGGATAGGTTCACAGTTCTATCTTTCAGTGTAGAAAGTGAAAGGAAGAGAGAAGCAGGGATATATTTTCAGAAAGATTGGGGAAGAGTGATCCCAAAGTAGGGAAGAAACAGCATAGTCAATTATATAAATTCTCTTTCTGATGTGGCCAGGGAGGAGGGCAGTGGATAAGGATCTGGACTGTCAAACATGAGGTCCTGCGTTTGATCCATAGCATTGCATGAGTAATGCTCTGGTTCTTTCTTGCTCCCTCATTAATTAAAAAAAAATTCTCTGAAAACAAGTGAATGTAAGGGGTCCATAGAATTTTATTTTTATTAGGCAAGCAAATGATTTCAATGGAGCTGGTATCTTCTACTTCTAGTCCTTCCTCTTAGCATTAACATGACCCTAATGCTTTTCTCTAACAGTACCTTTTTTTTTTTTTTTTGCCTCCAGGGTAATTCCTGGGGCTGGGTGCCTGCACTACAAATCCACTGCTCCTGGAGGCCATTTTCCCCATTTTGTTGCTCTTGTTGTTATTTTTGGATAGGACAGAAAGAAATTGAGAGGAGGGAAAGACAGAGAGAGGGAGGGAGAGAAAGACACCTGCAGACCTGCTTCACTGCCTGTGAAGTGACTGCCCGGCAGGTGGGAAGCCAGGGGCTGGAACCTGAGCTTTGCGCCCTGTATGCTCAACCTGTTGTGCTACCACCTGCCCCCCTTTTTAAATTTTGTTTTATTATCTTTATTTATTAATTGGAACCAGATATCGAGAGGGAAGGGGGTGATAGAGAGGGAGAGAGACAGAGAGATACCTGCAACACTTCTACACCACTCCCACTTGCAAAGCTTTCCCCCTGCAGGTGGGGAACAGTAGCTTTTTTTTTTTTGAGATTTTATTTATTTATTAATGAGAAAGATAGGAGGAGAGAGAGAAAGAACCAGGCATCACTCTGGTATATGTGCTGCTGGGGACTGAACTCAAGACCTCATGCTTGAGAGTCCAATGCTTTATCCACTGCGCCACCTCCTGGACCATGGGAACAGTATATATATATATACTATGAAAAACTTGTCAAGGTTGAAGTTGAGGGTTTATCTATATGTACCTTCATCCCTTTTCAATTAGGTGTCTCTTGAAGGTGAGCTGATACTGAAGCTTTCATTTTTAATACTTGAAAGCTTACAAGCTACTTTTCTAGTGTCAATTGATTTTTAAATCAGTGGATTTTTTTGATTCATTATAAATTAATTGATCTTTTCTGGTGGTGCCAGGGAATTATTTTCTGTTTTCTTTCAGGTAAAATATTCTTGAGAAAATGATAACTGAGATTCTTCTACAAAAGTTTTGGTGCTTATTTTGCATAATAGATATGGGAAGTTTAATTCATGGGTGTTTATTTTTGCATACCTTAATATCACACTTTGAATTTAAGCAGTGCCGTTACTAAATTAGGGTTAATTTAAAAATGAGACCATTAAAACAATAAGACCATTAGAGTCATGTAATAGCTGATGATTAATTTGGAGAGGGATTTGATGTTTTAGTCACCAAACGAAGGAACTGAATTCTTTTGCTGTGCCTGATTGCATTTATTTGTATCTTTAAAAGAACATAGTCTTTTTTTTTTTTTGCCTCCAGGGTTTTATGCTGGGGCTCAGTGCCTGCAGTACGAATCCACTGCTCCTGAAGGCTATTTCTTTTTTCCCTTTTATTGCCCTTGTTGTTTATCATTGTTGTTATTATTATTGTTGTTGTTGTCATTGTTGGATAGGACAGAGAGAAACTGAGAGAGGAGGGGAAGACAGAGTGGAGGAGAGAAAGATAGACATCTGCAGACCTGCTTCACCGCTTGTGAAGCGACACCCCCCCCCCCCCCAGGTGGGAAGCTGGGGGCTCCAACCAGGATCCTTACACCGGTCCGGTCCTTGCACTTTGTGCCATGTGCGCTTAACCCACTGTGTTCCTGCCTGGCCCCCTAAAAGAGCATGTTCTTTATCTTAGGATAATGCTGGGGGTGGAAAGGAATCCAGCAAAGGGCCTACACAGTCAGATGAGACCCACTGATATTAATCGTCCCTGGCTTGTGTGTGGGAGAAGAAACTATTGCTTCCTCCTTTATACTAGGTGAAGGGAGGGTTATCTTTTCAGTCTTTCATATCTCCTTCAGTGAACATTCCACCGAGGAAAACAAAATCAAAGCCGGGTTCGAGTTGGAATTGCATACTGAGGTGAAAATCTGAGAAAAGCAGAGAAAGTGTGCACGTAACTAGGAAAGGTTTTCATTTCTCTCTGTTTCCCTGTGTAGGTGAATTTTGTGGCATGCCAGCTCTTTGCCTTGTTTGCTGCTTTCTGGTTTCGCATTTACTTAAACCCCAGGAAAACTAGCCCTGAGATTCGCCACGCATTTGCTACCATTTTTGGCATCTATTTTGTCATCTTCTGTTTTGGCTGGTGAGTATGAGCTTTATAAATCTTAATTTTTGTCACTGTGGTGTTTATGACAGTATTCTTGGAATTTTGCAGGCACCGTGGGAAAAATATATATGTATTACCTATATTATAAAATAATGGGAATGTGGCAGGAATCTCTCTTTACCTGGAATCGTAAATTGGAATTTAAAGTGACTGTTTTTTAAAAGCCAACACAGTGAATTTTTCTTCCCTTAAAATCACAGTTCTAAAGGGCCAGGTGATGGTACACCTGGCTGAGAGTACATGTTACAATGAACAAGGACCTGGCTTAAAGCCCCCAGTCTCCAGCTGCGGGGGGAAAAGCTTCACAAGTGAACTAGTGCTGCAGGCGTCTCTCTTCCTCTCTATCTCCCTCATATCTCTTGATTTCTGTCTTTATTCAATAAATAAATAAAACAATCTTTAAAAAAAATAGGGATTCTACTGATTTTTACTTGGGTTATGTAATGGGATATGATAAAGTTTACTTTTCCCAACCTTTCCTAACTGTTGTCAACATTGCTGTACTTACTGCACTGGATTGACGCATTTGCACAATGTTGGTTTAAGTTTTGCATATGGAGCAGAACGGTAACCTGAGTGCTGACATGGGCAAATGTGAGTCATTCTTTTGTAGAGAAAGCTTGTGGATTAGATTTTACTCCACTAGATCAGCTAGGAAAATATCTGGGGAGTGGCATTTCTTGGGGAAGAAGTTTTAGGAATCAGTATTTCTAAAATACATCATCAGGGAATTTGTGAATATGTTCAGGGCATACTAAAAAAAAAAAAAAGAATCTACTCCTCTTTGTTCAGTAAAAATTTGAGACAGGATAATGAGTATTTTGAATGGGTCAATACTCTTCTGAGTATCTAGGGAAGCTCAGTTTTGGTTCCTGTTACTTTAAAATCACAACAACAATGGTAATGGCCTGAAGAATTTGTCTCTTTAGACTCTCAGATGTGTATGTGGAGAAATAAATGAACACTCCACTTATGAATTTTTGACATTAATAGTGCTGCAGTTGGCAGGTTATGACTTCCTGGTATCATTTTAAGGCATAAAAACTTAATTACACTGAACAAAAATACTTGTTTTCCCTTACATAAATATAAGTTAACTAATTATTTGCTGTTTTGGTGGAAGTGGAGGTGTGGGTAGCCAATAGGTATGTTCCTATGCAATGTATTCAGTGTTTTTCTTTTTTCTCATGGTGTCTTAAAGGTACTCTGTGCATCTTTTTGTGCTGGTGTTGATGTGTTACGGAGTCATGGTCACCACGAGCACATCCAACATCCATAGGTAAGACTCTTGGAGTGAATTATGCAAGATGAGATTTTTCATGACTTAAATTTATTGGCAATATAAAGGGGTACCTTACCCATTTGCCACAGGTGGTGTTTCCTAAGTTCTCTGAGCCATCAAAAAGAGGAATAGGGGGAGTCAGGCAGTAGCGCAGAGGGTTAAGTGTATGTGGCGCAAAGCACAAGGACCAGCATAAGGATCCGCGTTTGAGCTCCCGGTTCTCCACCTGCAGGGGAGTCTCTTTACAGGCGGTGAAGCCGGTCTGCAGGTGTCTATATTTCTCTCCCCCTCTCTGTCTTCCCCTCCTTTCTCCATTTCTCTCTGTCCTATCTAACAATGACAACATCAATAACAGCAACAGTAGCTACAACAATAAACTAAGGACAACAAAAGGGAAAAGATAAATATTTTTAAAAAGAAGAGGAATAGGGAGCTGTATAGGTTGGAGTAGTCTTCAGAGAAGGCCTTATGAAAAAGGTGAGGCTTGGGAAAGTACTTGCTTGCAAGCAATCCCAGGTTTGATCCCTAGTACCACCAGTAGTCAGAGCTGAACAGTGCTGTGATCTGAGAAAAGAAAGGAAAAGAAAAGACAAAAAAAAAAGAAATACGTGGGGTGAAAATTGGGCCTCTGGTGAGAGACTATATCAGTAGTAAGTGGATCTATTTGTGATAGCCCCACACTGGACAAAAACTCAAATGGTCACCACAGTGATTTAACAGTAAATGGATGATTGGTATACACAACAACATGGATGAATTTCCGATACTATGGTGATAGAAATCAGATAAGGTTTGGGTGGGGTGATCCAGGGAAATGTGAAAGTAATTACAGAGAGGCATGGTGGAACCGGGGGTGGGTGTTGAATGTGTTTGTGACCTTGAATTTGACTGTGGCATTCTGAGTGTATATGTGTCAAACCAGAACATTTTAGATACACATTAGAAAACTGTTAAAAAGCAAAACATTTTTACTGATATTTTGATTTCAAAGCACAGAAGTTATTTATCTAATTATATCTCCAAGGCTACATCCTTGGATAATTGAGATACCTGAGTTATCTGTTTTTGCATTGTTGGCTTCCTGTGGTCTTTCTGAAACTTCAGATTAAATTCTGCCTTTTAGCAACACTGGAATGTAAGCTGTATGAAAACGAAGTCTTTTCTCTTTTGTTGACTACTCCATTTGTAGAGCCTAGAACAATACCTGGCATGAGAAAAGGCTCCATAAATATTTACAGAATGAAAAGCTGAATATCTTTGCAAAGACATTTACCCTTTGATGACTTCTTTTTTTTCTCTGAAAAACAGATGCTTTATTTTGGCTTCAGAACACTCTTTGATTAGATGATTATAAGATTGATTGTTTTCTTTGAGAGGGCTAAAATTGAACTTTTCAGTGTGTAGTTGAAATTAAAGTTCTGGCTTTTTGGGGAGAACTATTTCTACATATTTCTAAATTTTATATTTATTCAGTCTATTATTCAAATGGCTCTGAAAATTCAAGTTCTAATAGTCTCTCTTCTGAGTACTCTCTCTTTTTAATAAAAATTTTTTATTTATTATAAGATAGAGCTAGAGAGAAATTGAGGGGTGAGTGGGGAATAGAGAGAAAAAGATACAGAAAAACACCTGCAGCCCTGCTTTACCTCTTTTGAGGCATTCTTCCCTGTAGGTGGGGGACAAGGGGCTTGAACCCGGGTCCTTGCGCACTGTAATGTGTGCACTTAACCAGGTGTGCCACTGCCTGACCCTCTATGTTCTTTATGATGAGGGAGAGTGTCATTACTTCAGATGGGAAGTAGGAAATCTATTTCTTTTAAGTTTTTAAAAAATTAATTTATTTTGATAAAGACAGAAATGGAGAGGGAAGGGAGAATAGGAGACACACACACACACACACACACACACACACACACACACACACACACAGAGAGAGAGAGAGAGAGAGAGAGAGAGAAAGATGGAGAGAGAGAGAGTCCGAGATTCTACAAGGGGCCAGATGGTGGCACACCTGATTGAGTGCTCATGTTATAATGCGCACGGAATGGAATCAGGTTTGAAACCTCCCCTCCCCACCTGCAGGGGGAAAGCTTTGTGAGTGGTAAAGCAGTGTTGCTGGTGTCTCTCTGTCTCTCTCCCTCTCTATCACCTCCTGGCTGTCTCTATCCAATAAATAAATATAATAAAAAATTTAAAAAGAGAGAGAGAGACCTATAGTACTGCTTCACTGCTTATGAAACCCCCCACCCCATAGGTGCACCACTGCCCAGCCCTGGAATCTGTATTTCTAATTGGGAAATAATGAGTTTTAGAAATGTTCTTTATTGTGATAGCATACATTTTTCGTGTAGTGAAAATGCCTGGCTTTTCCCAAATTTGATAATATTGGTCATTAAGTGATTAATGAAAATATTGTTGCATCTCTGTATTATATTTCCAGCTATTTTGTATATTGTAAATTATTCGCTTTCCCCACATTTGGCTGCTGGGGTGTGATGTCCAGTTTCCAGAGGGCCAAGAACTTCCATGCACCTTGTTTCAATGCCAGGCCCAGGTTTGCTGGGTTAGTTTCTGACTAGGTGTGTAGATACTCTGGCCAGGAATGGAATACTCCTTTCTTGGCTGGGCTGAGCAGTTTACATAGAGGCTATGACTGTTTCAGCATAATAATATTATGGTAGCAAAGGGCTGCGTCATAAGACCGAAAAGAAAAGGTGCCAAAACAAGTTCTTTCCCATTTTTCTTTGCTGCTTGTGTGTTTGCCAGTACTGCAAAAGTCAGGAGCGGTTCACAGTTCCCACTAGATGGAAACTGTTTCCTATTTGCGCAGGGAAAACACTTCAGACTGGTGTCGGGAAATTTGCCTCTTTCTGGCCCTGTGGGTTTTGAGAAGTTACCCGACTTCACTGTACATCATATTTCCTATCTACAAAATGTGGGACTTTTGGTAGTTGGAATTAAATTCCCTTTAAAACTATGATTTCATGTAGAGTGGATTGTTCTTTTCCCTTCATGGGCCCAATTTTAAAAAGCTCTGGCATGAAGCTGTATAGAAGAGGGGAAAGATTAGTATTTGCTGCCCTGTGGAATGAATTCATTTCTAGACTGATTATTGTTATTCAGAATTTGTCCAGAGAGTAATTGGGTTGCCAACTCTGCTTTCTTCCTAAGCCACTTTGTTGGGAAGATGTCAAAGGCATTAATAACCAAATTGAAAGCAATTGGAGCATGTGACCTTCTATTCTAGAAGATTGAACCAGGGTCCTTTTGAACTGTAATGTGTGTGCTCAACCAGGTACCCCACTGCCCAGCCCTGAAATCTGTATTTCTAATTGGGAAATAATGGATTTTGGAAATGTTCTTTATTGTGATAGTGTGCTTTTTTTCCCCCTTTAACACAGCATATCTTGTATCTTCTAGAATGGAAAGCCACATGTTGAATTTGGTGACATAGCTATCAGTTTTAAAACATGTGCTGTGTCAAGATCTAAGTAAAGCTCTCTTTTTTTTCTGTTATTTTAAAATTCCTTCTGAATTTTCTATACCTACTAGATTTTTGAAACATGTCAAATGTTTAGTATAACCACTGAGCTCATTTTAGTTAACAGTAATGGACCCTTCCATGTGTTAAGGGTGAGGAAGTTCAAGGTGAGAATGAGTTGGGGAAACAGACATATGCATATTTTAAATGTTATAGTATGTATACTAGTATGTTGTGCTAAAGAAATGCTGGCAATAAAACAGTAAATTCTGGTAGGCTGAGACCAGGAGATGGGTGGAATTGATTGAAGGTCAAGTCAAGCAACACTGAAAAAGTGGCATTGGAGTTGAGTCTTATTTGTTAATCAAGTAGTTGCCAGACAGATGATAGGATGGAGAAGGTGCATGCAGAAAAAAAAAAAAAAAATCTGACAGAGTATTAACTGTGAAAGTGAACCATACAGATTAATTTGAAAATAAATGTGAAGTACTTTGAATACTGTATTCAGGAATTTTGAGATAACTAGATAGTGAGATAACTTGGACATTTTTAAGACAGGTAATATTTATTCAGTTGTTCACTCATTCAGCACATAGTACCTGAATGAGCCACACACACATCCTCAATTGGATTATCACTTTTCCATTTAACTAGAGATTGATGAGTGGTCTGAATGGTGGTGGTGGTGGTGGTGAATATTTTAAATACAGGGGGGTCAGGACTGGTCTCTGAAGGATGTCAGGCTGTCATCATGAATAGGTGGCAACTGAAATTTATGCTTGGAGGAGAAAGGCCTTGAGCAGAGCACTGAAAATACTGACATCCAAGAAGTAGGTGTGAGGAGATGAGTTGAGCAAGAGAGTCTTGGAAGAACTAACCAGAGAAGTGGGAAATAAAGGAGAATGGAATCCAAGAAAATGCTCCCTCCCCACCCCCAGAAAGGGGGAATGGTTGGCAGTGGCAGTATGACAGTGGTTTGTATTTTACACAGATCATGTGGTAAATGTAAAGGGTTATGAATCAGATAATCGGAATACAAGACCTTACAGGTCAATGCTCCCCAACTTTGGTTTCACACTAGATTTCATCTGGCAGGTGTATCTTGTACTGATCAAATCCACATATTTGAAGATGGGGCTTAGGTTTCTGCAGTTTGCAAAGTTTCCAGGTGATTCCATTATGCAGTTAAGCTTGACTGCCTTTGAAATGCACCAGGTGAAAGAAGAGAAAACGCTCAAAGCAGTGGGTGAGTAGGTAGGTAGATGAGGAGAGGGGATAGACTGGAGTGTGGGTAAACCAGAGAGATCAGAGATTAGTTGGGCAAACGCTAGAAGAAGAAGAAGAGATTACTTGCATGTGGGAGCTGGGAGAGAGAAGGAAAATTGATGGAACTTATTATTGTCATACATGATCACCTGACAATTTCTGTTTATGGTTTCAGATACTCCTTTTTTGTAGCCATGGGCTACCTTACGTTATGCCACATCAGTCGAATCTACATTTTCCACTATGGAATTCTCACTACAGATTTTTCTGGGTGAGTATCTCATTTGGGGAGAGGTTGACTGCTGACTTAGACTAAGTCTCCTGGGATCTGTAAAGATGAAGTGTGCACTTATGAATCAGTAGTGGCTGATTAAATCATTTAGTAAGGCTGTTCTAATGAGGTTATAGTTCAAGATTTGATTGCTCTGTAGGTTGAACTATTGCTGCTTTATCTGTGCTACTTTTTTTTTGTAGAATTACACTGCAACTAGGTGCCTTTCATCTGTTTCTGCTTTTCTACTATTAATGGTAGCTGAGTAGTTGCAACAGAATATTTACAATCTGAAATTAAACTAATGATCATCTTGCTTTTTTGCAGAATATATATGATTCATTTTAAAGTTACCATTACCATTGATTTAGTATTTATCTCTTTTTAATTAGTAAACAGAATTTGTTCATACTAACCAATAACTGGCTGCTGCCATGACCATCTCTTGTTGCTTAGACTTAAAATCAACTACAATAGTTATGCCAGACACAGCAGTGGTGTCCATACTAAATGTAAACTTTCGTCTGTCACCATGGTCTTAGCTTAAAGAACTACCACTCTTCTGACTGACCAGCTGGTAAAGGCTATGAATAACCACTGAAAATGACATATTTCTTCAGCAGAATAGTGATTGAGAGCTCTGTATAGCCTGTTTCAGTGACCTAAGAAAGAAATGAGCAAAGGCTGAAGAATAAATACACACTTAGTTTGGATAGGAATTCAAAAGTGAGAAAGCATATTATTCTGTGCAGATTGATTAGTGTTTTTACAAATTCATGCCCACTTGGGACCTCAGAATCTACCCTTAAAAGGGAGTCTTGATGCAAAGAGACTCTCATGTACAGCCTCAGGTTGAATCTCCCATACCACCATAAGCCAGAGCTGAGCAGTGTGGCCTGGTAAAAGAAAGAAAAAAAAAATGTGACTCTTTGTGAATGCCAGTAGCTAAGGTAAGATGTGGACATATTGGATGGGACTTGAATTTATTATGATAGAAAAACCAGACGTAGCTCAAAAACAACCATGTGAAGTGGGAGTCTGACTTAAAAGTGTTGTAGCTACAAGGTAAGTGATCCTAGAATTACCTTCTATTAGCAGTAAGCTAGGAAGAAGTATGGAACAGGATCTTCCTCAGACTCTCTAGCAGGAACCAGTTTTGCCCACAACTTGACTTCAGGTTTATTACTTCCTGGACTGTGAGAGTTTATGTTGTAGGCCACCTAGCTTGTTATAATCCGTTACAGTGCTCATAGAGACTTAAGACAGATGACTTGATGATTTCATATATTCTGATAAGTGAACAGCTGTTCCCTGCTTCTGACCAAAGGGTGATAATACTGTCTTGATGGCCTACATGGCTTGCTTCTTACTCTTGTCATATTTCCTCCTTCATTTGTTCTATCCATAACCCCAAACTCCTGAATTCCATCAGTTTGGGTATGGTAGGAGTTACAGAAAGTTGCCTCAAAGAAGTAAAATAAAGGACACTGTGAAAAAAAAAAACCAACAGAAAAGCAAAAACAGTGCTGTGCTTCTGAAGTGTAGTGGCCTTGGGGTTGGACAGCAGTGCAGATGGGCATTAGTTTCTGTTCTCTTGAATTTTAGTCTCATAGTCATGATAAATTTGTTTTTTTCTTTTTTTTATATTTTTAGATAGAGGCAGAGAAATTGAGAGGGAAGGGGAAGAGAGAGAAGGAGGAAAGAAAGGGGAAAGGGAGGGAAGAAGGAGGAAGGGAATGGAAGGGAAGGAGAAAGAGAGAGGGGGCGGGGAGACTGACTGGGGATTTGAACTGGGGTCCTTGTGCACTATAATATATTTACTCAACCAATTGCACCACCACCTGGCCTGCCCACCCCCCCCCAACGATAAATTTATTCAAGTGTTCTTTATCATCTGTGGATCTCCTTGAGTTAAGAAATCGCTGTAACAAGCAAAACTGTGTCCGAATTTTTGAAAGAGAAAAGATCTGGTTGTTAAGGGATACAAACCTAACTGCTTAGTTTATTTTAGGACGCCTTTATAACAGGAGCACAGAGAGGAGTTGGATAGGATTGGATTAGATTAGTGTTTATATCCAATATCATAGATGTTTTTATTGTTGGGAAACACACATTTGTACTTTAAATTATTCCAGGGCTTAGAGTTTTTATTTTTCTTAAGGTAATCAAGTTTTCTCGGATTGTGCTGGTGCTAATGGTGAGAGCAACACAAGATGCATGCTTATTAGTGCTGCTAATACAATTTATCGTATTGTACTATAACAGCAAATATCATTATTTTCTCTCTGAATGTGGGCTATTAAATATCCTAGAATATTGTTCTCTGAAGGAAGCTCAACAATTCCTTGAAATAAACCTTGTACTTGATGACTCTTAAGTTTGGTATAGTGAAAACTGAATTCTGTTTTGCTCATCTAAGGCTACAAATTGTGTTTTCTTCTGAGGGAAGCTGCAAAAAGAACTCATTTCCTTTTTGCAGACTAAGCCAGATTCAGGCAGATAATTGTTCTCCCATCATGTTGGCAGTTTGAGTTGTTTTTAAGTTTTCAAAAAACATTATGGAATGAAAATTCTTATAACTGTTAGTGGTAATTAAAATTGGTATAACCCTTGTAGAAGGCAATTTACTCATCAATTTCAAACAAACATTTCTGAAGTCTGTATCCTGTATAACAGGATAAATTCCTAGGAGTTAAATTCCCTTTAGGAAATGAAATTTATTAATACATTGTCAAAAGTAGTGAAAAACTGAAGGTATTCTAAATGATTCTCCCAAAGGTGAATGATTAAATTATAGTGCTGAGATACATGCATTGAAAATGATGTCTTTGAGTCAGTAGAAAAAGTTTATTTGGATAGTGTGTTGCTGTGCTATGTGTGCATCCCAGGTTAAAGCCTGGCACCCAATACACTAAAGGAAGTTTTGGTGCTGTAGTTTCTTTTTTAAAATTTTTTTATTAGTGGTTTAATAATGATTAACAGGATTGTAAGATAATAGGGGTACAATTTTATAGTTACCATCACCAGAGTTCTATGTCCCATCCCCCTCCATTGGAAGCTCCCCTAGTTTCTTTTTTCTTTTTCCTTTTCCTCTTTCTTTTTCCCCTCCCCCTCCTCTTCCCCTCCCTCTCCCTCTCTCTCTTTCTCTCCCTCTCCCTCCTCCCAACACCTTTGCCATTTTATTGAATGCTTAATGATTTACAGTACAGTTGTTGACACATGGGAACATCAACCCAGGGCAGTGAAGCCCTGGAACCAACCAGAATTTATGAAGTCTTCATCAGCTATGGAAATAGCTTAACTGGTAGAACATTAGACTCCAGTGCCTGTAGTTCCTGGCATGGGACTGGTATTCTGGCTTCTTGAGAATCTCTCTCTCATAACAAAACAAAAAAAAATGATTTTTTTTTTTAAGGAAGTGATGTTCTTTTAGCTGGGGAGGCAACTCAGTAACAACAGAACCTGAGTCCCCAAGTTTGATCATAGGTATCTCATATGCCAGAGATGAATAATGTTCTGGTCTTTTCCTCCTCTCATTCTCATAAAAATAAATAATCTTAAAAAATGTTTAAAGAGGACATTATCTTCAAAGAACATTTAATGGCACTGAAACATGTTTACAATAGAATGGAAAATAAAAACTGTAAGACAAGTTCATATGTTAATATTGTCTTTATTAATATGTCTACAAATAGGAAAAGAATGGAAGGAAATAATTAGAAGCAGGGCTGGGTGGTGGCACACCTGGTTATAGGGGGAAAGCTTTGCAAGTGGTGAAGCAGTGCTGCAGGTGTCTCTCTGTCTTTCTTCCCTCTCCTTTTGTGGCTGTCTCTATCCAGTAAATAAATAAGATAACAAAAAAAATTAAAAAAGGAAATAAAAGCTAGAGCAGAACTTTTTTTTTTTTTTAGGTCTGGAGAGACTATTGATTTTAATATTTGTTTTTTGCTATATGGCTATAATAATGGTAAATCCTATATATTATTTAAATATAATTAGATACATATTGAAAGATTATAGTAAACTTCAACCTACATGAGTGAAGCAATAGCCATTATGTGTTATTGGGACATAATAAAAATCTCACTTGTCTATATCCTGTGCTGGTGGTGAGGGTTATTTGCCTGCTGTTCCTTGGAAAATGTTTTCCTCTGCTGGTTTATAACATCCTCACCACTCCATCTTACTAGCTCAGTATGTGCAGAGAACTAGATTCAGTATGTGGAATAGTATTTGCAAAGAGATTTTAAGGTTTGCTTTATCAGACTTCTTTTTCAAGCTGCTATCAGCATTTCAGTAGCTCACTAGTCACTAGGGAATTAACTCCTAGGACATGAGTATAAGTTATATAAAGTATATCTGGTAGGTCCTATTAATAGAGAATGGGTGATTTGTTGTTGTTGAATGTCAAAGTATAGAGATCAAGTCTTTGACAATATGAATAAAGAGAGTAAAGCCTTGCTCTTCTTTGACTGATAACTGAATGGTTCTGAACAGCTACCAGTCAACTCTAAAATGACTCTGGAGAGTTCCAGCTGCCTTCAGCTGCAACCCTAGGAAGTAGAGACACCTGGAGCTCTTTATTGCCTTTCCACTTGCTGGCAGCCTTGATTGAAGTTTGGGAGCATTCCTCAGAATTGTAATATCATCACCCCTCCTAGGTATCCAGGGAGCTGGGTCCAAGGAGGGCAGAAGCAACAGAGAAATTGGCTTCTAAACTCCCTCTGGTCTGCTTGCTGCTGAGTCTAGGCTACCATTTGCACAGTTTACGTTGTGTGCTGATGACAGTAATATTGGCTGAAGTTGAAGCTGGTTGGAACTTTCTTTTACTCTCATTCTTGCTCTTCACCAAACTTCTTGTTTGTCCAGATAGAGAAAGAGACAGAGAGGAAAAGACACCATAGCTCTGTAGGATTCTCCAGTGCCAATAGGTGCTGGCCTAGACCTAGGTCGCAGTAGCTTATGCATGACAGAGCAGATGGAACTATCCAAGTGAATTATTTTTCTGACCCTAATTATCATTTTTTTCTTGACATGTATGTTTCTTAATAAAAGTATATTTCATAGCATTTTATTTGGATTCTTCACTGTTTGAATGATGGACTTTTGTTAACAAATTATTAAAGATTGTATCGTTGATCTAACACTGGTTTACAAAATTATTAGATTTGGGGGATATAGTTTCACACTTACGCTTTTGCAAGTAAAACTGACTGCATCTGCTACCAAAATTCTTGTACCACACTTTTACCCTTCCATCTGATAACCACCATAGTTTGCATAGTCTGAGACAGTTTCGTTACTGTTTCTTCTGTAGCTGGTCTGCATTAATGATCTGTATTCCATATATGAGTGAAACTATTGATAATTGTCTTTTACCTCTTATTTATTTTTCAGTTTTATTATTTTTGGTCATTTTTATTTTTTAAAGGAACATTTTTACTTTAAAAAATCATTATCTTTTATTTTAGATAGAGACAGCCAGAAATTGAGAGGAAGGGGGAGGTAGAGAAGGAAAGAGATAGAGAGACACCTGCAGCACTGCTTCACCACTTGTGAAGCTTTCCCCTACAGCTGGGGACTTTTTTTTTTTTTTTTTGTAATTTTTACTACTAGTGATTTAACAGTGGTTTACAATTTTAAAAATATAATTTTATTAGTGTTTTAATAAAAACTGTTGACCAGATTGTAAGCTTGCAGGGCTATAGTTCCATAATGTACCAACCACTGAAGTTTTATCTCCCCACTCTGTAACTACCAGAATTCTCAGAGTTTAAAATACAGTTTGGCAGCTGCTTTCTTCCCCCTCCCTCTTTTTATTTCAAGTTAATTTGTTCCAATTATTTTTATTCCACATGAAAATGAAACCACTCATTAGGTGTGGTTTTACCTCCTTGCTTTATTAATCATAAGAGGTTATTTTTTTTTGTTTGTTTTGATTTTTTTTTTTCTTTTTACCAGAGCACTGCTTGGTTCTGGCTTGTGGTGGTGCCAGAGATTGAATGTGTTACTTCTGACCCTCAGACATGCAAATTTGTTGTGTAAACTACTCTGATCATTCATAATAATTAATAAGAATAGTATATAATTATTATTGATACTTATGACTTAATATGTGTTTTCCCATAGCCATTGCAGCCTTGGTGAATGTCCAGAAACAATAGTTTCAACCTTTCTGTAAAATTCAGGGGCTACTCTTGGACATTACAGTTGTTCTTCAAGGATGTAATTACCCTACTTCAGATTTTTCTCTTCCCTGTCTTCCTTACTCTCTCCTTCCTTCCTACATGTCTTTGTCTTTTCTTTTTCTTTCTTTTTTCCTTTTCTTTATTTAGTTTTGTCAGAGCATTGCTCAGCTCTGGTTTATGGTGGTGTTGGGAATTGAACATGAGAACTTTGGTGCCTTCTTTTTTGCATACCCATTAGGCTATCTCCCCAGCCCAATCAAATTTGAATTTGAATTGTAAATAATCTCTTCTGTCTTCAAAATATTTTATCTACTATGGGGGACCACTGAAATCAAATGTACTTCTTGCATTGAAAAGCATCTTTTGTCTCCTCATCTAAACATTTCCGGTATTTATTCTGAGCTCCCCAGCAACCCTGCCTTTCTTTCACAGGTGGGACTGTCATTCCTTCTGGGAACAAGCTGTTGGGGGTGGCATCCAGTCTAATCAGGGGATTAAGGCAGTACTTGGATACTTTCAGACTTCTTTTTTTCCTATGGATGAAACTGTCTTTTAATTGGTATGGGACAATTCTGTAGGTTAGAATCCTTAGTTCAAGGTGCTAGCATGGAGTTTTTTAAAAAAAAGCTGGCTAGACTAAGAACATCTGTAGCAAAGTTTATGACTTAATTTCATTTGTTTTGGAAAAAACAGAACTAGTAAAGGAACTAAGCTAGGTAGATAATTGGAAAGAAGGCCACCATTTGCTCACCCTACCAGAATTGTAGCTTTATTGTGAGCTCAAGGGCATAGTGTATACAGCACATAACTGTACAATCACATACTTGAGATTACACCATTCATTGTTTTTTTCTTTAAATATTTACAGAGTGAATATACTGAATATATTAATCATTATTGATTGACAGTGCTTTTTGAAATACCAGAGAAGAAACCTATATATGTTAACTATCACTTCTCACTTCCTCTCAACTACCCACAGATTTAGGCAATCAGCTCTACTTTCTCTATGGATTTTTCCTATTTTAGCCATTTCATATAAATGTAACCATGAGCTCTGCTTCCCCAGAGCCCCACCCTGCTAGGAAAAGAGAGAGGCAGACTGAGAGTATGGATCGACCAGTCAACGCCCATGTTTAGCAGGGAAGCAATTGCAGAAGCCAGACCTTCCACCTTCTACAACCCACAAGGACCCTGGGTCCATGCTCCCAGAGGGATAGAGAATGGGAAAGCTATCAGGGGAGGGGATATGCTATGGAGATCGGGTGGTGGGAATTGTGTAGAGCTGGTACCCCTCCTATGGCTTTGTTAATTTCTCCTTCCTTAAATAAAATAAATAAATATAACCATGTATTACATGACCCTTTATGGCTGGCTCTTTTACTTACCATATTTTCATGATCCATCCATATTATAGCATGTATCAGTAGTTTACTCTTTCTATATTTTATTTATATATTAGCTAGAGAGAGAAAATGAGGAGTACAGGAAAGGGAGAGAGGGAGAGAGCGAGAGAGAGAGAGAGAGAGAGAGAGAGAGCTAGAGAGCAAGCAAGCTGCAGCACTGCTTCACTGCTCATGAAACACCCCCCTGCAGGTGGGGACCAAGGCATTCTTGAACATGTGTTCTACCAGGTGTGCCACTGCTGGGCTTCAGTAGTTCATTCTTTTAATTGTTTAATAAGATAATAAGCTATGGTTTGGACGTACTGTGTTTTATTTATCCTTTGATCAGCTGGACAGTTGGATTATTTCTTTTTAGAGTATTAAGAATGCTGCTCTGAATATATGTGAATACGTTTTTGTGTAGACATTTTTATTTCTCATTAAGTTTATACCTAGGAAGGAAATTTCTTCGTCATATGGTAACTTTGTATTTAGATCTTTGAGAAAAAGCCAGATTCTTTTCCCCTCCCTCC
This sequence comes from Erinaceus europaeus, assembly GCF_950295315.1. NCBI lineage: Eukaryota > Metazoa > Chordata > Mammalia > Eulipotyphla > Erinaceidae > Erinaceus > Erinaceus europaeus. Next base: position 42,920,370 of record NC_080165.1, read on the forward strand.
CTCCCTCCCTCCCTCCCTCCCTCCCTCCCTCCCTTCCTTCCTTCCTTCCTTCCTTCCTTCCTTCCTTCCTTCCTTCCTTCCTTCCTTCCTTCTTTCCCCAGAGCACTGTTCAGCTCTGGCTTATGATGGTGGGGGGAGGCGGCGGAGATTGAACCTGGGACTTTGAGGCCTCAGGCATGAGTCTCTTTGCATAACCATTATATCTACACCTGCATAAAGCCAGATTGTTTTCAAAGCAGCTGTAGTACTTTATACTCCTATAGCAAGTATAAAGTTTCCAATTTCTTTATTTCTTGGCAATACTTGTTATTTTTAAACCATTAATTGATTAATATTAATATTAATTAACATTAATATTACCAGAGCACTGTTTTCAGCTCTGGCTTATGGTGATGTGGGGGATTGATCCTGGGATTCTGGAGCCTTAGGCATGATGGTCTCTTTGCATAACCATGTGCTATCTATAATACTTATTATTGTTTTTCTATTTATTTTTATTGCATTTTTAACAGGAGTGGGGAGTGGGAAAGACATCATCGCTATGGCTACCTAGTTCTTGTGAAGTTGTGATTTTATTTATGTTTCTATGGTGGATGATTTCTACTTAGCATTTTTGCATTCTCTTCTTTACCATTTGCTTATCTGTTTTAAACATATGCCCTTTCAGATTCTTGACTATTTTAAAATTGGATTGTCTTATTGAGTTGTAAGTGTTCTTTATATATTTTGGTACGAGTCCTGTATCAGATAAACACTTTGCACATATTTTCATGTGTTCTATGAGATGTCTTTACACTTTTTTGGTGGTCTGTGTCTCCTGAATAAAAATTGTAAGTTTAACCCATTTAGTTAAATTTTTTTTCCTTTTGTAGCTATAGTTTTGGTGTTACAAATGAGAACAAATCTAAGGTCCCAGTACGATAGCTATGTTTTCTTCTAAGACTTCTATAGTTTTCTCTCAAATTTAATGTTTGATCCATTTTTTTTTTTACTTTCATGGGAATAACTATTTTTATCATCATTGTTGAAAAGATTATTCCTGCCCCCCTACTGAATTATCTTGGCATCCTTGGTTTATATGAATACAACATCATAGACAGGTTTTCATTCGATAGAATTTCTTTCTATTCTTTTTGTCATCATCAGAGTTTCACTGACTTCTTCTTCTTCCCCTTCTTCTTCTTCTTCTCCTTTCCAGGTGAGATATCTGTCTAGCTCTGATGGGTTTGTTTTTTTCTCTTTTTTCTTTTTTCCCCCAAATTAAGACTGATGTTGGGACTGAGAGGTAGCTCACCAGATAAGGCACATGGGATGGCCCAGTTTTGAGCACAGTCATCACATAGGAGTGCCATGGCCCCAGGGAAAGCTATGTTCTGTGGTTGTTAGTCTATTTGTACTTGTCCCTTTTCCCTTTTCCTTTCCCTCTCCCTCTGATTGAAAAAGTTGGTCTGTACAAGGCTCTACACACACACACATGCACATGCACACACACCTCTCTCTCTCTCACTCTAATGTTATACATATACATATACATATACATATACATATACATATACATATACATATACATATACATATACATATACATATACATATACATATACATATATTTGTCTCTTATTTTAGGTAGTTGTATTTGGGATAAAGAAGTCAAATATCTAGGCAGAACCTGGCTCCTTGAACCAGTGCAGCTTTTTTTTTAAATGTATATTTGAATTTTCTTTAATTTTTTTTATCTCTTTTATGTTTTTACTTATTTTCATGATCTCCCCCACAAACTTACCCTGAATTATTTTTTAAATAAATATTTTTTCCCTTTTTTTAATTTAAGAAAGGATTAATTAACAAAACCATAGGGTAGGAGGGGTACAATTCCACACAATTCCCACCACCCAATCTCCATATCCCACCCCCACCCCCCCCCAATAGCTTTCCCATTCTCTATCCCTCTGGGAGCATGGACCCAGGGTCATTGTGGGTTGCAGAAGGTAGAAGGTCTGGCTTCTGTAATTGCTTCCCCGCTGAACATGGGCATTGACTGGTCAGTCCATACTCCCAGTCTGCCTCTCTCTTTCCCTAGTAGGATGGGTCTCTGGGGAAGCTGAGCTCCAGGACACATTGGTCTTCAGTCCAGGGAAGCCTGGCTGGCATCCTGATGACATCTGGAACCTGGTGACTGAAAAGAGAGTTAACATACAAAGCCAAACAAATTGTTGAGGAATCATGTACCCAAAGGTTGGAATAGTGGAGAGGAAGAGTTAGGGGGGTACTCACTGCAAACTCTAGTGTACTTCTGCTTTCAGGTATATATTTTGCAGTAGTTTACGGATACGTGTGAACATATGCTCTCTCTCACAGAAACTGGTGTATATCTAGGTTATGGGACTTAGTTAGAAAGTGAACCACCTGAGATGGAATTAGAGTATACTATGAAAGGAAAGGTCTCACCCGAGTAATGAAGCTGAAGGGTTGTCATTCCACAAGTGAAGTCTCTGGACACAGTCTGAAGTGAAGCATGTTGAGGTGGACATCATGTTGGTTAGGTTGTGATCGGCAGATGCAATATTATTTGATATGGATTGGGAGAGGCATACGGGAAAGTGGGTTCTATCCAATGGTTCCAGTACTGGGGGAAGTAGAGGCTCTATAGTGGAGATGTGAGGTTCCTGCTGTCTTAGGGTTCAAAAAGACAATGGATAGTTAATGTTATCATCACATTATTTGGTAATTGGGTTAACTTTGAAAAGTCCTTTTGTTAGGGTTTGCTGTACAGTACCCAGTATCTTGTATATAGCTGTGCTATTGGTTGCTTCTGATCTACTTGATCTAGGCTTTTGAGAGAGTCTGCATATCAATTACACAGCCTATATATCGAAAAGATTCAGTTTGTGTTTTGAAAAACTTTGAGACATACGATTAATTTTCCCCCTCTCATATTAATTAGTGATATACACAAAACACATTTATCTTTTAAAGCATTCTTATTTGACCCTACTTTTAGACGTAACTTTATGTAGCAAAATATTTGACCTTTTCTTTGTTTTCTTGTGTGTGGGATTCTAGAACATGTTAAGAATGTAGATGATAATTTTCTGGATCTGAAATACAATCTGAAGTTCTACATTTCTAATAAGCTACAGATAGTGCTGACTGATCCTGGACTTTAAATTTTGAATAACAGCAATAGGAACTTTCCACTATCATCTCAGTATTGTTTCTACTTGTTTAAGTTTAAGAAAGAGATATATACATTCTTTTGGATTCAGTGCATTTGCATTTAATAATTTTCAAGAAGAGAAGTCACCATGTGGGGAAAACAGGACAAATGTTTTATCCAGTGGTGTTCTTGCCAATCTCATTGCTTTTTGATCTTTCTTTTAGACCTCTGATGATTGTCACTCAGAAGATCACGACCTTGGCATTCCAGCTTCATGATGGTGAGAAAAGAATGATTTTCATTATAAGAGTTAGCTTTAAGTTCAGAATGCTTCTTCTGCACTATATATACAGGCCAAAGTCAAACAAGTGTCGGCAGATCTTACTGTATCAAAAATTTCCAAGCTTCTTTTATCTTGACCTTTTACTTTTCCAGCTATTTACCATTTCCTTTCTGAATCTAGTCTAAATGTACTGAAATATTTACATAGAAAATAAAAGTTTTCTGCCTACCTTTACAATGTTTTGCATTTTAGTTACTTGATGTTACTCTTTGACCTTCATTTCCAAATACATTAGAAAGAAATGAAATTCTTTTTGCTGCCCCACCTCGCTCCATTTTTTTTTTGTGGGTGCCCAGGCTTTACTGCTTCAGGCCAACTTTGTCAGATAGAAAGAACCATTAAGCACCCCCCCCCCCCCACAAACCCACTTCCTAAAGAGGAAAAAAAGGAAAAGAAAAAGGAAAAACAAAAGGAAAAATAATACAACACTGAAGCACCCCCAATGTGGTGGGAGCCAGTCTTTGCTTTGTTTAAAACCTTTACTCTGTTTCAATCTCTTAAAAACTCAAGAGATAATAAAATGTTAAATAACACTGGCTCGTTGACCACTTTTAAAAATGATATTTAAATTATTTTGGTTGGATTTAGGAAATCATCTAATAAGATTAAACTGACTCTATAAAAAGTTGTGAAAGGAAGAATGCTTTGTTTGTATAAAACTGAGTGTTTTCTTTGCTGAGGCCCTTCCTGCAAATGGACAAAAAAATGTGATTTCAATCCTTTCAGTTGGTTGGAATATCTCAATATGGGTTTAAGAGATGCCAAGTGCAATTAGTAAAATTATATTCTGTGGATTTGTACTCCTCTGGTAAACAAATTTCAAAGTTGAAACTTCTTTATGTGTTGATAGGTTGAGAAGATTTCTGTTCTTTACCAGCTGGTTTTCTTGTTTTGCCTTACAGCTTAGGAACTGATTTAATTTCATCTTGACCCTGTGTATTACTGAAGTCCACACATGAAGAGTTAGTCATTCTGTAGAAAACTGTGTAGTTTTACACCAGGGATCTTTTTATTATTATTATTATTATTATTATTATTATTATTATTATTATTATTATTATTATTATTATTATTCTGGGTGACCAGCTGTCTTGGTTTGCTCACAAATAAAGGTTATCCTAGGATATGAAACTTTGAGTGCCTGAATTGGGAAAGTCCTAGGCAACTGAAGTGAATTGATTACCTGAAGGATACATGTAAATGTACTTGCAGTTGTTAGAAACCAAAAGCTAAAATCAATTTACTACTATTATTTTGATTTTCAGAGATGTACTATTTGATGCAATCATAACCTAAATAAATAATAATAAAAAAATGAGAGTGATTTTGTAATACTGCATCTTTTTTTCTCTCCCCCACTTTTAAATACTTAGGCTTTTAAAAAATATTTAATTATTCCCTTTTGTTGTAGTTATTGTTGTTATTGATGTCGTCATTGTTAGATAGAACAGAGAGAAATGGAGAGAGGAGGGGGAGACAGAGAGGGGGAGAGAAAGATAGACATCTGCAGGTCTGCTTCACCTCTTGATGCCCCTGCAGGTGGGGAGCCGGGGTCTTGAACTGGGATCCTTGTGTGGGTCCTTGCGCTTTGCACCACCTGCACTTAACCCACTGCGCTACCACCCAACTCCTATACTTAGCCTTTTTCAGCCCAAGTTAATTATATTTTTAAACATTTTTTCCTTTCTTTTATGTGATAGAACAGAAAAATTGAGAAGGGAGATTGAGGGAGACTGCTATATTACTTTTGAGCTTCCCTTCCTGTTCCACACCCCCCCCCAACACACACACGCACACAGGTGAGAACTGGGGCCTTGAACCTAGATCTTTGTACTTGGTAATTTATACACTCAACTGGTTATTCTATTGCCAGGCTCTAAATTTATTTATTTATTTATTTTTAATTTTATTTATTTTATTTATTTATTCCCTTTTGTTGCCCTTGTTGTTTTTTTATTGTTGTAGTTATTATTGTTGTTGTCGTTGTTGGATAGGACAGAGAGAAATGGAGAGAGGAGGGGAAGACAGAGAGGAGGAGAGAAAGATAGACACCTGCAGACCTGCTTCACCGCCTGTGAAGGGACTCCCCTGCAGGTGGGGAGCCGGGGTTCGAGATCCTTATGCTGGTCCTTGTGCTTTGTGCCACCTGCGCTTAACCCACTGCACTACAGCCCGACTCCCTAAATTTATTTTTAAAGCATTCTTTGTGTACTTTTTTTTTCTTTTATTCCTTTTGGAGTATTTCTATTGTGGCAAACTGCTTTTTCTTTTCTTCCTTTTTTTCTTATATGTGTGAGGGACAAATAAATTCCAGAGGGGCTGGCAGTGGTACATGTGATTGAGCTCACAAATAATAATGTGCAAGAACTTGGGTTCAAGCTACTAGTCCCTGCCTGCTGGGGTCAGGGGTGGTAGGCTTCAGAAGGTGAAGCAGTGCTTCAGATCTCTCTCTCTTTCTCCCTCCCTTTCTCCCTGACTCCCTTCTCAGTTTCTCTACCTGTCCAATAGATAAATAAATAAATAAAATATTAAAAAGTAAATTAAAAAATTCCAGAAACATTCCACCTTGCTAGATAAGTTTTGAATTGCCATTATAATTGGTGATCACAAGCATTTTACACTGACCACTGACTGTATAGATTTTTTTAAATAGTTTTTGTTTTTTTATTGTTATTAGTGATTTAATAATGACTGACAAGATTGTAGGATAAGAGGGGCACAATACCATGCAATTCACACCACCAGAGTTCCATATCCCATCTCCTCCAATGGAAGTTTCCCTGTTCTTTATCCCTCTGGAATACGGACCAAAGATTTTTATGGGGGTGAAGAATGTGGGAAGTCTGGCTTTTGTAATTGCTTCTCCATTGGACATGGGCATTGACAGGTCTATCCATTCCCCCAGCCCCTCTCTCTTTCTTTCTTTCTTTCTTTCTTTCTTTCTTTCTTTCTTTCTTTCTTTCTTTCTTTCTTTTTAATAATATTATTATTATGATCCAGAGCACTGTGGATAGAACCTAGAACCTCAGGCATGAAAGTGTTTTTTATTATCTTTATTTATTGGATAGAGACAGCCAAAATAAAGAGAGAAGGGGGTAGTAGAGAGGGAGAGAGACAGAGAGAGACACCTGCAGCCCTGCTTATTTATTTATTCCCTTTTGTTGCCCTTGTTGATTTTTATTGTTGTTGTAGTTGTTATTGAGTAGGACAGAGAGAAATGGAGAGAGGAGGGAAGACAGAGCGGGGAAGAGAAAGATAGACACCGGCAGACCTGCTTCACCACTTGTGAAGCGACTCCCCTGCAGGTGGGGAGCTGGGGGCTCAAACCTGGATCCTTATGTTGGTCCTTGTGCTTTGCGCCCCGTGCACTTAACTTGCTGCACTACTGCCCAACACCAGTTAACTCAGTTTTCTAACCCTAGTCATTGTTGGCCTTTGCTTGCTTTCCATACTTTGTTTACCCCCTGTGGGTGAGATCATTCTGTATTTTCATTTTATATGTCGCTTTAATGTTTACTATAGGTCTACTTTATTGGTAACTAATTTTTTCATTGCTTGTCTGAGAAACTATTCATCCCTCTTTCAAATTTGATTGGTAGACTATTCTTGGGTAAAGGTCTTTTCTGTTCAAAACTTTGAATACCTCCTGCCAGTATTTTCTAATCTTTAGAGTTTCTGTAGTGAAATCTGCTGATAGTCTCATGGGAGTTTTCTTGTGGGTACCTCATATATTTTCTAGAAGTTACCTGTGGTCTCACCCCCACTGTTAAGTTGTAGACACAGAATTGTAAAGGGAAAGGGAGAGCCAGCCTTGCATTCCCTCCTGGTAGTCAGCAGCAGAGTGGTATTAGCAGTTAGTAGTGGCAATGGAGGTGCAGTAGTGATGATGAGAACACCTACCTGGCTTGACTGGGCTTGGGTGGGTGGGTAATCACACTGATACCAGTAGGGAAAATGATAGGATATGATGACAAGACTACCATGACAGGAGTCTGGCTGAACTGTGTGACACCGAAGTGGAGATCAGATCTTTATCTCAGATATTAAAGTCATCACATGGATTCTTTTCTTTTCTTTTCTTTTTCTTAGTTTATCTGAACAACATTATTTCTATTCTGGTTTCCTCATGTATATTATAGGTTTTTAATTGTTATTGTGATGGTGGTGGTGGGAGAAAATAGAACCTCTGAACATCTAGGTTTATATTTGGCTTCTGTTGATTCAAGATGACTTCTTAGTTTCTTTGAGTCTAAATTAACAGTAACATTTTACACAAAGCACATGTATGACTTGGTTGGAAGTTTTTCTGGCATGGATGTGTTTTAAAATAATAAAAATCTATGCATAGCTCCTTTGCCCTGCATTCAGTATTACAGTTCTTGCTTTTTGAAAGGGAAAGTTCCTTTTCCCTCTCTTCTTTACATTCCACACCCAGGTTCTCAGCTTGTAGCAGGTATCTGTGCTTAAGGAAGTATTTTAAGTAATACAAGTAGAAAAGGCAATGTGAAACAGTGGGGTAGCAATGAAAACATAAAACTTGGTGAGGAGTGTAGGACTTGTAGTAGATTATCTGGGATTAATTTAATACTGTGCAAATTAAATAGGAAATACCTCTGAATGTTCTCTTCATAATAACCTTCCCTCCTCATACGTGTACTTGAAGTCAGCCCTTTGATGGGGGAGAAAGTTGAAGAGACAGTACAGTTTCTACCACACATGAAGCTTCCTTCCCTTATTCATGATGTTCTTATGATGGTTGGGGTTTTGAACCCAGGCCCTTGCACATCACTAAGTGTGTATTCTACTGGGTGAGTTGTCTACTATCCAATTTACCTAGAGAATTTAAAAACAAAATAACAAATTGATTGACTCTTTATGACTTTAGAGGTGAAAATAGATGACTTTTTTCAAATGATTTTTATAAAATTCTTAAGAATTATTTATCTATACCAAATATCCTATTGCTAATTTTTTTTCTTTGCATAGGACTAGGTCAAAGAGTTGAGGACCTCTCTGCTGAGCAATATCGACTGGCTATAAAGTAAGTTAAATTTTACAATATATTCACAAGTCCTTTGTCACTGTTAGATATTTTTATTATATTATCTTGTTTTTATCAATATTAACTAGATAAAGACAGGGAAATTGAGAAGGGAGGGTGAGATAGAGAGAGAAAGAAACCAGAAGCTCTACTTCACCACCCCGCAGATGGGTTCCAGGGACTTGAACCCAGGTCCTTGCATACTGTAATGTGTAACCAGATATGTCACTGGTTGGTCCCTATATTATTTATTTTTTTATCAGAGCACTGCTCAGTTTTGGTTGATGGTGGTGTGGGAGACTGAACCTGGAACTTCAAGCCCTCAGGAACAAAAATCTTTTTGTATAACCATTATGCTATCACTTCAGTCCAGCCCTCAGTCTTTATATTTGTATATTCCATTGCTTTCAACAGTATTCCACTGTTTATTATAAAAAAATTGCCATGATAGACACATAGATTGTCTACCAATCTTTGGCTCTTATGAATGGTAAGTAGTGAATAACTTTCTTTACAAGTCATTTTTAGTGGGTTTGGATGTAGTTGTAGGACATACTTCCAGAAGTGGGATTATCAGGTCAACAAGTAAATAGTTGTATAATTCTGTTGGGTTGTAGGAAAAGAAAGAATATAAAAAAATACATCATGATTCTTCTGACAACCAAATATTAGTTTTGCAGTTTCCTTCATAGGAGTTTAATGTATTTTCTGAGAATAATTTTTATTATGTTTCTGGGGGTCCTCAAAGAATTATCAGGGCCTGTCAATTTAGTTTAATGCTAACCTGAGAAATGACAGAAAATAGGGTACACACACACACACACACACACACACACACACACAGTCAGTTCTCTGCTTTTAGGGCAGAAGTAGGAAGTGTTGGCCTATGGGGCACATATGGCCCACAAAATCTGTTATGACCCTTCCAAGGCAGATGAAGGCAGTACTTGGAATTCAATAAATGTAGGAGCTTTTTTTTTTTAATTTTTAAGTTTACAATTTTGTTTGGCCCATGAATGATGCTATAAATCTCTAAATGATCCTCAAATTCAAGGGACAGAATTCTGCTACCTTCAAGTGTATCTTTGGAAAATAGGTTACTGTTAGTATTTGGTGAGATAATTCACTTGGGAGGTCCCCTGCTTTGCCACTCATATGACATAAGGTTTTATATATTTATTTTACTACCACAAGCCCTATTTTCTATTATTTTTCAGCATCAAACCATACTTATATGTACCTCTTTGAGGACCACCAAGAAACATAATAAAAATTATTCTTGGAACACTGACATTAAACTCTAGCAGAGGAAATTGCAAAACTAATAATTGTCAGAAGAATCATGATGCATTTTTTAAAATATTTATTTATTCCCTTTCGTTGCCCTTGTTGTTTTATTGTTGTAGTTATTATTGTTGTCATTATTGTTGGATAGGACAGAGAGAAATGGAGACAGGAGGGGAAGACAGAGAGGGGGAGAGAAAGATAGACACCTGCAGACCTGTTTCACTACCTGTGGAGTGACTCCCCTGCAGGTGGGGAGCCAGGGGCTTGAACCGGGATCCTTATGCCGCTGGTCCTTGCACTTCGAGCCATGTGTGCTTAACCTGCTGCGCTACTGCCCGACTCCCACATGATGCATTTCTGTATATACTCTTGTGGTAGTACAAACTATGGCACTGGGGCAAACTTCATTGCTGTGGTATCTCTTATCTGTATTTTTGCCTCTTTCTATCTGAAAAACAAATTGGCTTGGAATGCTAAAGGTGGGCAGAAGGAAAAAAAAAGAGATTATTTCATAGGAGGACTCTTGGAAGTAAAATCTAGATTAGCTTTAAAGTAGCCTCTTATTAAAAAGGCCTAATCTATGAAGAGTAGAGCAGAGCCATCATCCAGAACTGCCTACCTCTGATATCAGGAGACATAGGGTAGCTTGTTCCTGCTAATGTTTCATGGATCCTTCTTTCTGTAAGAGAGAGGACCTCTGTCACCTTTACCCCTCCTTTCCTCTTCCCCGAGTCCTCTGAGCCAAAAGCCTTTTAAGTTAGTACATTAGTCAGAACCCCTGAGTCATTCCACTTACACAGGTGATGCACATGCTAGCCATACATTTCTCTTTACCTTCTCTTTTACTAATATGCTTTATGTTTGTTTACTTGTTGAGCCTTGAGGAACCCAGAGACCTATAGAGTGATTTCTTTTCTCCTCCACACCATTAAAAGCACTATACAGAGCTGGTCTCTACAGGATTTTTTTTTTCCTCTTCCACTGACCTTGTCATAAAGAACATCATGTCGGGATGCCAAAGCAGTCAAGAGATCATTTCAATGGTAATTTTGTAGTGGTAGAAACTGGTCCCACCCTTCATTTGTTTTGTATTTACTTTGGCAGTCAGGAGTTTTCCCCATTTCAAAGCATCTGGATCAGCTAACATTAGGTCACATTCCCACCCTGCCTTTTGCTTATTACGTTCATTTTTTTGCTTTTAAGCAGTTAAGACTGATGAGAAAGCAGCCTTTCCCTGCCTCACATTGCCTTTGCCTTTGACCCTACTCTGTTTTTAGAAGTAATCCCCCAGCAGGGGGTGCCACAAAGCACTGAACCTTCTCTGAAGCTACTCACTGCTCTTTAGCTTTTCCTCTCAAAAAGATACTTCCTGCCACCTGACCCCCAGCCACTTTTCTCTATTAGATGGATTCATTAAACAGAAAAAAGAAATATCATGTGATGTTTAGTAATTTACAAAGGTAACATCTGTACTTATGGTTTGCTTATTTGCAAATAAGAAAGTTAAAATTATAGACTAAAGCTTTCAACTTTTTATTTTCACAGAGTAAAACCCTCTTTATTGGAATACTTAAGCTATCTTCTCAATTTCATGAGTGTCATAGCTGGGCCTTGCAACAATTTCAAGGACTATGTAGCCTTCATTGAAGGGAGACACACACAGATGAAGCTTCTGGAAGTGAAATGGAAGCTAAAAGGTTTCCACAGCGTGCCAGAGCCTTCTCCCACTGTAAGTTTTTAGTGCCAACAATTTACCCAGAGGTGTGGAAAACTGGGTTTTGCTGCCAGCTTGATTCTTACTAATACTGTTCTAATTAAAAAGCCAAACAGTTTACCAGAAAGTTTGGCAAATAACATTGCCTCCCATTTGTTTTAAAATACCAGTCTTGGTACTCATTTGTGGCACTCACTAGTGTTTGAGCAACAGATGTTTATTTCATAGAGAAGCTTGTTGGTTGGGAATATGAAAGCAATCAATCCATTAGTCAGCCAGTCAACATCTAGTGCCTACGTCGTGCTAGCTAACACATTCAATTTTATGAATGTCTTCACTTTAAGAATAGAAATTCATGTGTAATCAAAGGGTGATATGACATAAATGGTGGAGCTGAGAAAGCAAGAGTCACAATAAATATGCTTTAATTAAAAGGAAACCAGTTATACATGGGCATGCCTGAGGCCTGAGCCTTAAGAGGGTTTTGGATGGCTTTTTGAAATACTTAATTTTAAAAATTCTTTGAGAGGCCAAGGGACTGGGAGATGGCTCATCCAGTAGAACACACACTTCCTTATGTACCAGGACTTGGATTTAAGCCTCCAGTCATCCACATGGGGAGATGGCAGCACAGGGGGGAGCTTCATGAGTGGTGGAGCTCTCTCTGTCTATTTGGAAGAAAGAAAAAAAGTCTGCTAGGAGTGGTAGAGTCATGCAGACATGAAGCCCAGTAAAGCTATGGTGGGGTATTGGGTTATGACCAGAGCTTGTCTTTGCTTCAGTATACACTGTACCTGAGTTCAAATCTGGAGCCTCATGAATGTAAGTCTTATGCTATTTTACATTCTGAACCACTAGCCTGGCCATAGTTTTTGTTATCTCTGGGGCTTCGCTATCCCAGGTCAACATTTTTAAAAAAAATTTGATTAGTGACTTAATACTGGTTTACAAAATTATAAGACTGTAGAGGTATACTTTTATACCATTCCTATCACCAGAGTTCTGTATCCCTATTCCCTGCATTGGGAGTTACAGTAGTTCTCCTAAGGTTGCAGAAATGGGTTGACTATTTTTTCTATAATATATCTGTCTGTATTTATATGTATTTGCTTTTTTTCCCCCCCTATGGTCTTGTCTTCTCTTTCTTTCTAAGTCACACCTATACCTATCACTACTTCCAAATGTCCTTCCCTTTTTCCTCCTAACATTCTCCCCGTCTGAGAGTATGGACAAACATTCTTTTTGGGGTGCAGAAGGTGAGAGTTCTGCCTTCTGTAATTGCTTCTCTGCTGGACATGGATGTTGGTAGGCTGATCCATACTCCCAGACCAGGCCAACTTTTTTGGATAGAAAGAGAGACAGTGGTCCGGGAGGTGGCGCAATGGATAAAGCATTGCACTCTCAAGCATGAGGTCTTGCGTTTGATCCCCTGCAGCACATGTACCACAGTGCTGTCTGGTTCTTTCTCACTCTCCTATCTTTCTCATCAATAAGTAAATAAAATCTTTTAAAAAATAAAGAAAAAGAGAGACAGAAAGGCACTGTAGCTTCTTTCAAGGCTGGACTCAAACTCAGGTTATGCCTATGACAAAGAGAGCTTTAAGTGAGTTATCTAAGTGAGACAGTGAGACTTAACATCTTTCTCTCTTTCCTTCTTTCTTTCTTTCTTTCTTTCTCTCTTTCTTTCTTTCTTTCTCTCTCTCTCTCTCTCCTTCTTTCTTTCTTTCTTTCTTTCTTTCTTTCTTTCTTTCTTTCTTTCTTTCTTTCTTTCTTTCTTTCTTTCTTTTGCCTTCAGTCACTGTGGCTGTGTGCTGGCACTATGAATCTACTGCTTCTGGCGGCCTCTTTTTGTTTCTCGGTAAGACAGAGAGAAATTGAGAGGGGAGGCTGATAGAGAGAGGGTGAGAAAGATAGACACCTGCAGACCTGCTTTATCACTTGTGAAGCGACTCCCCTTCAGGAGAGGAGCCGGGGGCTGGAACCCAGATCCTTGCATGAGTCCTTCCATTTTGTATTATGTGCCTGTGCGCCACTGCCCAACCCCCATATTTCATTTTTAATCTGACTTTTATCAGTCTCAAATTAGTCAGCTTAAGGACAGCTTACTGAACCTTGAAAATATGTTTGTCAAACATGCTCTATTGAAGGCAATTTGTAACTGATTGAGGAAATGGGAGACAGTGAAGATAATATGAGTTAAATATTTTATAAATGCTTGCTAAAGTTTAGGCAAAATTAACCACTTAAATATTTAAGTGAATCAAGTGCACATTCTCAGTTTTGACATAGTTGGGTCCTGGCACTTTGTAGTTGATCAAGTGGCTCAGTTCCAGCTGCTGTGTTGATTTAATCTCATCACCATGGTGATGAAGCACCAAAGCAATCACAGGTGTTTCTAGACAGTAATTGTCACAGTGATTCTTTTGAGTTTCACATGCTTTTATTTAGAAAATAATATCATCAGGGAGTATTAATGTCACTTTCCCAGAAGACTCACATTTTTTTGCATGTGGAGTGGTGAGCTTATGTTTGACTAAGAGCACATTGTTGGGAAGGGGATGATTACCGTTTGCAGGTAACTCCTCAATCGTATTGTTCTAATTGTGTCTAAGTGTGGTGAACACTTACATGAACTAGATCCTATTTTCAGAACTTCATAAACATTCATACTTTGAAACCCCAAGTCTCCCTCCATGCAGATGCTGTTGCTAGTCTCATATTTCAAACAAAAGTGCCTCCCCCCCCCCTTTTTTTTTTTTTTACAAGATTGGGAACTATAATTTTCTTGCTATTAAATTACATTCCCTGGAGTGTCAGGGCAACTGGGAAAAAAATCACTGTACCTGAGGAATGTAAAACATCGGTGCATCTCACCTCCAGAGCAGACTATATGTACCATGTTCTGGAAGTTTTTATAAAGGTTCCCTTTAGTTCCCCATGTCCTGGCTCAGGCATTTCATCTCTTACACAGACAGATTTTTTTTGTAACTGTGCCTGTTTCCTGGGCTGTGTTGGCTGCAGAAGTGGATGGCAAATGGTTATTTTGCCTCTCCGCCAGCCTGTAATGTTCTCTATTTTTATGTTTTTGTGTTACTAAAACCACTTTCCCTTTGTTGGTAGAATTTGTTGGTAGAGGTATGCTTCTATTTTGGATGCATTTAGTCCTCAAATGTCACTCTGTTTTACATTTAAATATAGCCCATATGCCCTTTATTTGATTTGTGACATGAGGAATGCCGGGTATCACTCCTTCTAGGGAAAATTGCCAAAGCAGCTATTGGAGCAGCTTTGTTCTTAAGGTGCCCCTGCCAAAATTCTTTTCCTCATACCAGAGATCTCTGAATGCTTACACTGGTTTTCCTCCCCACCCCCTTATTTTCAGGGAGCTGTGATACACAAGTTGTGCATGACCTTGGTGTCTCTCCTTTTGTTTTTGACGCTCACGAGGACTTTCCCTGTCACTTGCCTGGTTGATGATCAGTTTGTTCATAGAGCAAACTTTTTGACTCGACTCTGCTACTTATATATTGTTATGCAAGCCTCAAAGCCCAAATATTACTTTGCATGGACATTAGGTAAGTTTGATGGAGCAGCCTGGCCCTAAATGAATATAGGAAAATGGTTCTCCTTAGATAGTAACCAGAGAACATTTGGCCACTTAAATAATAGTAACAAAACAAAAGAAGGCTGGTACGTAAAGGAAGACAATTGAGCTGGCAACTTTATTTACTTTGCATAGTAGCTCTTTCTCTCCCATCATCTATAAACCCAATTATCTGTAATTAGGAGAAAAGCAATCCCATTGTTCAAATACAGTGCTATTAGCAGATATCAGAATTTGAAAGTTATTACCTCTTCCACTAATCATACATGGCCATTTGTGATTGAGTGCTTGGGAATTTAGTATTATTCCAGAATTATCTAAGTTTAAATTTCATATAATACAACATACACAGTGAACACTCTGGTGTTTTTTCTTTAAGAATTTGCTGATTAAGCTTTATAATGTCTTAGAAACTAGACTTTTTTTTTTAACTGTTGAACTATTAGGTTATGACTTCTAGTAGTGCCATTGAACCAGGGATTTCAGAGCCTTTGAGCATGAATATCTTTTTGTATAATTTTTATGCTATCTCCCTGATCTCCCAAAGTAGAAAATATAACTTAATTGGTTTTTGTTACACTTTTCTATGAGGCAGTTTAGTCACTAATTAAGTTTTTATCTCATTCCTCTTCAATAATTGTTGACTAGAAAAATTGAAAGCTTTGATCAAGTGAGCAGTAACTTCATCTACTTAGTTCTAAAAATAGTGAAGCATTTAGATAAGGCATGGCAGCATTGTCTATTTCATACTTGAAATCCTATCAGAAACGAGAATTTAACATTTTGACTGAAAGTGACCTGTGCTTGACATCTAAGAGTAATGTCTTAGTTTAACTGAAGAATGCTTAGCCAATTATTCCATATATAAGAATTTAGCAAGTAAATACCTTCTTTCAGCTTATGCCAAGATTTTAGTCCCAAATTAGTAGCTGCTGAATTATTTTATTATTGTGGTAAAATAAGTATAATATAAAAATTACCATTGTAATCTTCTTTAGGTATACAACTTCAGGCTTTAAATTCATTCATAACATTGCACAATTATCACAAGCATCAATCTCCAGGATTTTCCAGTTACTTCAAAATGAAACTATCCATTCAACAGTGATTTCTCATTTCTCTCTCTTCATAGAATCTGACCCTGCATTTTTTAAAAAAGGTGATGCACACTGCCCATTGCAGATTTTTTTTCTTTTAGTTTCAGATACAGAGTGAGGTAAGAGAGAAAAGGAAGAATACCATAGCACAGCTCTACATCATGGCGTTCCTGTTGATGTTTCCATGTAGTACCAGGTGTTCAAACTCAGGCCCTAGTACATATAACATTGTGTACTTTACTGAGTGAAATACCTTCATGTCCTGGCCCTAATAGATATTTTTCAAGAGTTTTAAGTATTAAATGACAAATTGTCTGATGTAGTATTTAGACAACACTTGGAAAGAGAGATCTGACTTTAAACATTTCTCATATTTGCAGTTTGAGAAATTTTGTTTCTCATCACATTAGTTTAATGCAAGGAGCTCTTATTGAGTATTGGCTTCTGTGCTATGAAGTATTCAGAGTTAAGTTATCTACTCCACTCTCAAAATTATTTATTATGTTTTGTAGGAACACAGATATATAGCAACCAGGCAAAAGTGGTCAAGAAGTGTCCTAGGGAGTCAAGCGGTAGCGCAGCGGGTTAAGCGCACATGGCGCAAAGCACAAGGACTGGTGTAAGGATCCCATTTCGAGCCACGGCTCCCCACCTGTAGGGGAATCGCTTCACAGGCAGTGAAGCAGGTCTACAGGTGTCTGTCTTTCTCTCCCCGTCTCTATCTTCCCCATCTCTCTCCATTTCTCTCTGTCCTACCCAACAATGACGACATCAATAACAACTACAACAATAAAAAAACAAGGGCAAATAAAGGGAAAATATTAAAATTTTTTTTTAAAAAAGAAGTGTCTTAACAGTAGATATACAGAGATGATAAATATGTAGTGGCCAATAATGGAGGTTTCAGAAGTTATTTATGTTACTCATTTTTCTGCAGTTGTTCAATTTATTTAAATATTTTGCTTTATTTTATTTTATTTTATTTTTCTTATATGTAATAGAGAGAAGTGGAGAGGGGGAGGGAGATAAGAGAGAGAATGGGACTGAGACATTGCTTCAGCACTCGAGAAGCTTTCCTCTTGCTGGTGAAGACTAGGGGCTTGAACGTAGGTCCTTGTACGTGGTAACACTTGTGCTCTATTAGGTGTACCACCACCCTTGTTATTTTTAGTTTTATCTTAGTAAGTAAGTATGATAACTACTCTGGTTGGAACTGTACTTGGAAAATCAAGTATATTTTCCTATGACAACTGATTAATGTTTTCACTTTGTT